>NC_067472.1:9583479-9883479 GCF_947179515.1 Apodemus sylvaticus | reverse complement strand
AGTAACAGAGGGCTCTGGTTCTAGCTACCCTAAGATTTCACATGGTTGTTCACTCTTTTCTTTCCAAAGCCTGGCTCAAAGAGCCTTCATCCTTCCTCACATGTCTTCTTCCTCCTGGGACCCAGAAGTCCTACCTTTACCCTACACCCAGCAATTAGCCTCTGCTTTCTTAATTGACCAAATCAAGAACGATTCAGGAATCAGCACCTCTCCCTACAACATGCCACTTCCCTTTCCCTTTATGAGGGTGCTACCCCCACCACTCAGTCCCACCTCACTGTTCTAGCTTCCTGCCACACTGGAGCCTCCACAGGACCAAGGGATTCCCCTCTCATTGATGCCAGCTAAGGCAATCCTCTGTTACATATGTAGTAATAGCCATGGGTCCCTCCATTTATATTCTTTGGTTGGTGGCTTAGTCTCTGGGAGATCTGGGTGGTCCAGTTAGTTGATACTATTGTTTTTCCTATGGGTTACAGTCTTCCTCAACTCCTTCAGTCCTTTACCTAACTCTTTTATTGGGGTGCCAGGTCTCAGTCTGATGTTTGACTGAATATATACATCTGTCTTAGTCAACTGTTGACAAAACCTCTCAGAGGACAGCCATATGAGGTTCTTGTCTGCAAGCACTTCTTGGCATCAACAAGAGTGTCAGGGTTTGATATCTGCAGATGGGATGGAGCCCTAGGTGGGGTGGTCAACTTTATTTTTTTCTAAATTCTTTGTTTACCTTCCAAATGATTTCCCCTTTCCCGGTTCCCCCTCCCCATCAGTCCCATAAACCCTCTTCCCTCCGCCCATTCTCCAATCAACACCCCCCTCTCACACACACACCACTTCTCTGTCCTGGTAATCCCCTACAATGCTGCATCATGCCTTTCCAGGACCAGGGCCTTCTCTTTCCTTCTTCTAGGGAATGATTACATATGTGAGATTCTGGGCTAATATCCACTTATCAGTGACTGTATTCCATGCGTGTTCTTTTGTGAATGAGTTACCTCACTTAGGATGATATTTTCCAGTTCCAAATATTTGCCTAAAAATTTCATGAATTTGTTGTTTTTAATTGCTGAATAGTATTCCATTGTGTAAATATACCACATTTTCTGTATCCATTCCTCCATTGAGGGACATCTTGGTTCTTTCTAGCTGTTGGCTATTATAAATAAGGCTGATATGAACATAGTAGAGCTTGTGTCCTTATGGCATGCTGAGGAATCCTCTGGGTATATGCCCAGGAGTGGTATAGCAGGGTCCTCCTGAAGTGTCATGCCCAGTTTTCTGAGGAAACACCAAACTGGGTTCCAGAGTGGTTGTACCAGCTTGCAATCCCACCAGCAGTGGAGAAGTGTTCCTCTTTCTCCACATCCTCTCCAACAACTACTCTGTCCTGAGTTTTTAATCTTCAACATTCTGACTGGTATGAGGTGAAATCTCAGGGTTGTTTGATTTGCATTTCCATAATGACTAATGATGTTGAACATTTCTTAAAGTGCTTCTCATCCATTGGAAGTTCTTCAGGTGAAAATTCTTTGTTTAGCTCTGCACCCCATTTTTTAATAGGGTTATTTGGATCTCTGGAGTCTAACTTCTTGAGTTCTTTATATAAATTGGATATTAGCCTCTGTCAGATGTAGGTTTGGTGAAGATCTTTTCCCAGTTTGTTGGTTGCCATTTTGTCCTTTTGATAGACTATTCCACAAAATAGAAACAGAAGGAAAATTACCCCACTTGTTCTATGAAGCCACAATTACACTTATACCAAAACCACACAAAGATCCAACAAAGAAAGAGAAATTCAGACTAATTTCCCTAATGAAATTGCATCCTATATTGATGCCAAAATACTCAATAAAATTCTTGCCAACCAAATCCAAGATCACATCAAAACAATCATTCACCATGATCAAGTAGGGTTCATCCCAGGGATGCAGTGATAGTTTAATATCTGGAAATCTATCAATGTAATCCACTACATAAACAAACTCAAAGAAAAAAACCACATGGTCATTTCATTAAATGCTGAAAAATTATATGCCCAGGAGTGGTATAGCAGGCTCCTCCTGAAGTGTCTTGAAGTTTGACAAAATTCAGCATCCTTTCATGATAAAAGTCTTGGAAAGAACAGGAATTCAAGGTCCATACCTAAACATAGTAAAAGCAATGTACAGCAAACCAGTAGCCAACAACAAACTCAATGGAGAGAAACTTGAAGCAATTCCACTAAAATCAGGGACTAGACAAGACTGCTCCCTCTCTCCATATCTTTTCAATATAGTACTTGAAGTTCTAGCTAGAGCAATTAGACAACATAAGGAGGTCAAGGGGATACAAATTGGAAAGGAAGCAGTAAAACTATTAATAATTACAGATGATATGATAGTATGCTTAAATGACCCAAAAACCTCTACCAGAGATCTTCTACAGCTGATAAACAACTTCAGCAAAGTGGTTATAAAATCAACTCAAGCAAATCAGTAGCTTTCCCATACTCAAAGGATAAGCATGCTGAGAAAGAAATTAGGGAAATGACACCCTTCACAATAGCCACAAACAATATAAAGTATCTTGGTGTGACTCTAACCAAACAAGTGAAAGATCTATATGACAAGAACTTCAGGTCTCTGAAGAAGGAAATTGAAAAAAAACCTCAGAAAATGGAAAAATCATCCATGCTCATGGATTGGCAGGATTAATATAGTAAAAACAGCCACCTTGCCAAAAGCAATCTACAGATTCAATGCAATCCCCATCAAAATCCCAATTCAGTTCTTCACAGAGTTACAAACAGCAAGTCTCAAATTCATCTGGATTACAAAACCCAGGATAGCTAAATTTATGATCAACAGTAAAAGAACTTCTGGGGGAAATCAGTATCCCAGACCTTAAGCAGTACTACAGAGCAATAGTGTTAAAAACTGCATGGCATTGGAACAGTGACAAGCAGGTAGATCAATGGAATAGAATTGAAGACCCAGAAATGAACCCACACACCTATGGTCACTTGATCTTCGACAAAGGAGCTAAAACCATCCAGTGAAAAAAAGATAGCCTTTTCAACAATGGTGCTGGTTCAACTGGAGGTCAGCATTCAGAAGAATGGAAATCGATCCTTTCTTATCTCCTTGTACTAAGCTCAACTCCAAATAGATCAAGGACCTCCACATAAAACCAGATACATGAAACTAATAGAAAAGAATCTGGGGAAGAGCATTGAGCACATGGGCACAGGGGAAATTTTACTGAACAGAACACCAATAGCTTATGCTCTAAGATCAAGAATTGACAAGTGGTCAACATTAAGTGACAGTAAAGATTACAATTTCTGCTCTAGTCTTGCCTAACACTGAATACTTAGCTTTGACAGGTGACTGGAATATAGACTATAACTAACACAAACAAACACCCACCCCCTCCACACACACACAGGCAGAGGGGGAAAGGGATGTGAGAGCCTTAAGATTAATGTGGCCACCATGAGACTCATTTTCTAATTCGTACAAGGTATATTAAGTGGAACTGTCTAGATTATATGAAGATCTAGAATTTTTGATAAATTTATTATTATTATTAAATTGCAAAATTTGCCAGGACGATTTCTCAATAAAAGTAATGCTGGTAATAAACAAAAATGATCTTACTTATTCAGAAAAGTAATTGTCTAAACAACATACTGTGGGAGCAGTTTTGAAGCTGGAGCTCAGACACAAGAATCTTCACAGTGGCAGCTCTTTACATTAACTTCAATTTTTCTCAACAGTGAATGTTTCCCCAGTAGTATTATGCAGAGTTTTCTAAAGGAACAGAACTGATAAAATGTGCAGATTTCCCTAATGTTACAAAACTACTATTATATATATATTCATATATATATATATATATATATATATATATATATATATATATATATATATGATTAGATTGTCTTATAAGAGTTGGGTAATCTACAAATCTGAATGTCTCAGGAGCACAATAGGATGTTAAAGCCCAGAGTGCTAGTGGTATTCATTATTGCATTGTAACCCAAAAGAAGCTGATTTTTGTATTGTTGGATGGATATTTATGCAATAGGATAACCAAATTTGCTAACAAGAGAGAAGATAAAAGAGTAAAGTATAAAGCTTCTTCTTCCTTTATTTCTGCTGCCCCCAGACGGTGCAACTCACATTTAGGATGTGTCTTCCTTCTTTAAAAGATCAGCTAAAGAAAATTCATTATGGAATTGCCCAGTCACTTGAGTTCAAGTTGATTCCACATCAGGTCATGTTTATATTCAAGATTAGCCATCACACCAGCTATCTACATCTTCCTTGATTGAATGATTGTGACCCTAAAACAAACCATCAAGGTTACTATTCCCATAGACTTTTGCCACTTAAATCCATTATGAACAAATTAGCTTAAAGTGGTTCAAATGTAAGACTATGAACAGTGTTAGTGGATAGGTTTTGTCCCCAAACTTAAATTATCATAAATTATTAATGTGAAACCAAGCTTCTCTATCTTTTCAAGTTTCTGCTTGAAGTAACGTTTTAGAGACCCAGGAAGTTCAGATATAATGCAAAGTGGATTGTTCCATAAACAGAAAGGTCTGGCATCGCTTTCCAGAGGTGACTGTCTTTACGTCAGGCTATGAAAATGATTAGATAGGAGCCTGCTCCTTTGGAATAATTGAGCTGACAACCATTTTCTAAATGGAGAGTACATAAATTTGGGAAGCATATTTAAAAAGCTCAGTAACTGGAATCTGATTAATAAAATTATAGGTAAAAATCTCATATCTCTTATAGAAAGTACCTTGCTTTGTGACTACTCCAAGATTTTTCATGAGCATATTTCTTATTAAGATGTAACCAATGTTTACAGACTGTTGGAGAATGGCATTTTTCTCTAAAGTAGCAATAATGATGTGTTTTATTTCATTGTGTTAATAATATTTAACCTTATCTCAAAATGATTCCTTTTCTGTGGTTAATATTTCACAGTTCAAAAACAACTTCTCATTTAAAGCATACAAGAAATGAATGAAGCACAATTGCCTGCCTCTAACAAAAATAACACGTCATAACGTTTTTGAGATCTAAAGTGAGTGGTCACTAGAATCCAGGGTTGAGAAGACTCAGGTTCTCTCTAACACAAGTACTGTTCTGAAATGCCTGAGAAATCACCTTCTTAGAGGAAAGACCTATCTTGGCTCATTCACAGGTTAAGAGATGCTAACTGATAGGCACAACTCTTTTGTTCCTTGGAGCATCAAAGACGAGGAGGCATTCTGGAGGAAAACTGTGCACCTCGTAGTATCTGGAAGAAGAAAGATGAAACCCTGTTGTTGACATATACTCTTCAGAGGCAGATACCCGAATATGGTCTTCCACTGGATCCACACTCCAAATACTTTTACCACATCCCAATAAATCCGAGAAGATGGACTTTTATGAAAGAGTGGTTGACGGATGGCTTAGAATCTGAACCATAAGGCCAAGTCAACAACAAATTGTGCTAGAAGCTGAGATAGCAAAATCACAATATGTGCCCCTTCTCTGGAGATAATGTTCTAGAAGCTAATTCTCCAAAGCTACAGTATTAACAAATAGGTTACTTTATGCCCTTCTCTCTCTTCCTCTCTTGACATGACACTGAATATACTGTTAGGCAAGGTCCCCACAACTTGTGTGCATACCTTTAATGGCTAGGTATTTAAGTTTCTGCCTTCAGGGGTAGACTACTGCCTTTCCATAATTATTTTAATAGGGCCTTTTTATGAAAGCAATCTATTCTTTGATTTATACTTGTGCTTCTCTTAGACTAGTCCTTAATTTAAGGGCAATGTATATGAGGCACAGGCTGAAGTAAAGCAAATTTTTGATGATAATGCATAAATTAGTAGCATACAAGTCAACATGTCTATGCATGCATAATCACATAGAAATTGTGTGTAAAAGTGTTGCTTCACAGTTTTACCATTAGCAAACAAAATACAACATATAATTCAGTTTTTATGTTATATACACCATTATTTATATTTATTTAAATATAAATATCCTTCTTTTAATAGAGGTAATTAGGTATAATTGATACGTTGAGGTTGCATTTACCATCCTCTCCTTTTTCCATCTGCACTCATCCTGGAGACATATTTTCATAGAGGAAATTGGATCCACTGCTTGCATAAACCAATATATTTAGCTAGCAACTGTGCAGCTCTAATTAACTCCTCTAACAATGAAACCAAAATGAGGTCATTGAATTATTTTAGGAAGCAATTAGGGTGAATTTGATAAAAATTTTCTTCCTTGTAAACTTATTTAAAATTAAGGAAATGTAGCTAAAGACTAATGTAGACTATGATGATGAGAAGTCATGGAGAGAAAGGAAATGATTGCTGTGCTGTGTATGAAAACACACAATATCGACTTTCTTATTTATTATTAGGAGATAATGCAATTTTTTTCTATTTATCATTTCATTTTGAATTAGGAAAATATTCTATATAAAAAAATGGTGCGGATAGCCCTGGAGCTATTTGTACTTTGATGCTAATTCCATTCTCCTGGGAGGGGCTGCTAACAAGGAATATGTCAGCACTCAAGTGATGTCCTCTAAACCTTCTTCCCACCCAAATTTGTAAACTAACAGCTAGAGCTGGTGGTGATTGGGCAAATGAAGGGAAGGTGGAGCAGCAAGCTGGGAGAGAGAAGAAGGAGAGAAGGGAGAGAGGACCACGGAGGAGAAGGATGAGGAGGAGGAGGAGGAGGGGGGAGGAGGAAGGAAAGCAGAGCAGAAGCACATGGCCTGGAGAAACCACAAGTTATAAGAGATCTCATAGATGGGGAAGATGGCAGTGTTGTGGTAGACCTACCCAATCTAGGTGCACAGATTGTATTCACATTAATTGAGTTGTGTTTTCATTGCTGGGGCATATTTGGGTTGGAGCAACAAGAAAAGGTGTGCAATTTAATGATTTGATATACAAGTCCATTGTAATTTGCAATATCTAATTATCCCATTCATCATTTCCCATGTTGTGCCTTACATACCCATAGCATATTCACCATATAATTAAAAGATTACAACTGTTATTAAAGAACTCTCAATTTCTGTCTTGATCCACAATTATCAATTATGGTTTACGCTTATACGCATTAAACATTATCAGATTGACACGTAAATTTTATCATATGATGTTTGTTCATGTTGTTTTCATTTTTATCGCATATTCTTCTCTAGGTTCATTAATAATGTTGCAAATGATATCTTTTTCTACTTTTATTATTTAATTGTAGTCAATTGAATATTTGCCAGTCAGTACACATGCCTATATGTGAGTTATGTGTCCTTAGTCCTTATACCATCTAAGGATGTGCAGGTTATTTGCATATTTTGACTTTTGAAATGAGTCTATAGGGAACATAGTAGAGATAGTTCTGTAATAAACTATTACGATTTGATTACATGTATGTATATTAGATGACTAGAGATGTGGTGATTCTATTTCCATGTCTATGAGAAGTCTCTATATTAATTATGTGACACTGTAAAGCATTGTTTCTTATTCTTGGCCTTGATCTTCATGGTCTTGCTTATGTGTACTTAACTATAGCTTATGAATATTAAATAGAACATGCTAGAAAAGCTCACAACTTTAACTCAGGGGCCAACTTCGGTAGTATAAATTCACAGTATAAAGAATATCCATCACCACCTCCACTTTTTCAGAATCACTACACCATATATTCACTACCTACACACTCAATGACTTTCTTAGTTGTAGAGTAACTGTGATGAAATAGCAGTGAGTTGAACTAATAAATATTTAATTTGTTAATTTATTTTGTGAGAAATTTACATATAAGTACTCTATTAGTCTTATTTTTTAAACCATGATTACAATGAGCAAAAGAAATGATGGTGGTCATTTGGATAAGCTGAAGAGAAATAAGGAAGAGATTCTACTTAGAACTATGTCATATAAATATTATTCCATATTCAATAAATATATGACAAGTTATTTAAAGAGAGATACAAAGGGAGAAAGGGAAAGGTAATAAAGGTAGAAAAGAAACTAGAAGATGGTAAGTTCTATTTAGTGTGTTGTTAACTATTCATATTTTAAATTTTGTTGCTATTGATCTGATAATACACATAATTTGTAAATGAAACTTTATAATCACTATGTAAAGATAAAGAAAATATATGGAAATTCCATAATTAATTTAGGACTTTCTTGTGGTTGGAATATGTCACTATAGGGAAGGGATTATTCCTTTACCAATTGACCTCCTAGCACCAATAAACAAGGATTCCCATTTCCATACATAGTTGCCAGACTTACTACATTTTGTTATATTGATAGTAGCCATTCTTAGCTACCATGAGGTGATTTCTCCCTTTTCTTTAATGTTCATTACATGTTTGCAATTCTCTGTTATTATTAGCACATTTCAAGAATCCACTGGCAGTATATACATTGATGAAAAGGCTATTCATGTACTTTTTCTAACTTATTATTTATTCATTTTGTTTATTACATGAAGCAAAACCCAGGTGATCATTTTTGCTGCTTCAATTCAACTTAGTAATAGAACTCATATCTAGATAGATCACAAATAAAATAATAATAAAAACATGTAAGACAGTTCAGAAAGTAAAGAAGCCAACATGCAAAATATATGTGTTCTAATTTCTTAGACCTACATGGATGGTATGAGGGACAAACTGACTCCTAAAGTGTCTTCTAACCCTGCTCCCACCACAAGCAAGCAGTATTATGTGAGTACCCTTTCCTAGGTTAAAAAAATGTACTAAAAATATATAGGTAACCAAGAAAACATGTAAAAACTATCCACATAAGTCTAGTGGTGTTGGCTCACACCTTTAATCCCAGAATTCAGAAGACAGAATCAGGCAGAACTCTGTGAGTTAGGGGCCAGCTTGTTCTATATAAATAATTCTAGGAGAGTCAAAGCTAGAAAAAGAAACCCTGTCTCTAAAAACAAAACAAAACATCCTTAGTCATCAGGGAAATGAAAATGAAAATGACCCTGACATTCCACCTCACACCAGTCAGAAGGGCTAAGATCAAAAACTCAGATGACAGCAGATGCTGGCAAGGATTTGGAGAAAGAGGAATACTCCTCTGTTGCTGGTGGGATTGTAAACTGGTGCAACCACTCTGGAAATCAGTCTGGTGGTTCCTCAGAAAATTGGACATAGCACTACCTGAGGACCCAGCTATATTACTCCTGGGCATATACCCAGAAGATGCTCCAATATGTAATAAAGATACATGCTCCACTGTTCATAGCAGCCATATTTATAATAGTCAGAAGCTAGAAACAACCCAGATGTCCCTCAACAGAGGAATGGATAGAGAAAATGTAGTACATTTACACAATGGAATACCACACAGCTATTAAAAACAATGACTTCATGAAATTCTTAGGCAAATGGATGGATCTAGAAAATATCATCCTGAGTGATGTAACTCAGTATGTAACAAAAGAACACACATGGTATGTACTCACTGATAAGTGGATATTAGGCAAAGAGCATGGAATACCCACAATACAACTGACAGACCACCTGAAGCTCAAGAGGAAGACCAAAGAGTAGATGCTTCAGTTCTACTTATAAGGGAGAACAAAGTAATCAAGTGCTCTTGTCTAAAGGAAATACAGTGACAATTATTGGTGCAGAGACTGAAGGAAAGGCCATCCAGAGACTGCCCCCACCTGGGGATCAATCCCACATTCAGACACCAAGCACAGACACTCTTGCAGGTGGCAAAAAGTTCTCTCTGACAGAAACCTAATACAGCTGTCTCCTGAGAGACGTTGCCAGAGTCTGACAAACATAGAGGAGGAGGATCTCAGCCAAACATAAAACTGAGCACAGGGACCCCAATGGAGGGATTAGGGGAAGGACTGAAGGAGCTGAAGGGGACTTATCTGGCATTGGTAGGACAGAAGGCCTTTGGTCTTGTGAAGGCTTGAGGCCCCAGTGCAGAAGAATGCTAGGACAGCTAGTTGGGAGTGGATGTGTGGGTGGGGGAGCACCCTCATAGAAGCAGGGTAAGGGAGGATGGGATGGGGGTTTGCAGAGGGCAAAGCATGAAATGGGATAACATTTGAAATGTAAATAAATAATATCCAATTTAAAACAAAACAAAACAAACATACAAGAAAACCAAAATACAAAAACAAAAAAACAAAGAATGAAGTAAATAACATCTTTGGATATTATGGTATAATACATATGCATACATATATGCATACATATACATATGTGTTTGTGATTTCTAGGTGTTTATTAGAAGAATCACACTATTATTTTAGAAATCACAGCCAACAAACAAAAAATATCTATTGTTTTAACTCACATTAGCCATGCACTATCTGAACTATTTCCATGTACAAAACATCACAAAATCTGAATACTAAAAACACATTTACTAAATGACCTAAAAGAGCTAATCATAGATATAGTAAATATAGAGTTGACAGAGTAGAAATAACCAAGAAGATACTCCATATGTACTTCCAGGAGGAGTCTCCAGAACATCGAAATATGCAGAACCAGTGTCATCCCATGAGTCCTAACAATAATGGAAATAGTAGATTCTGTTGAATCTTTCAAATATCATTTTTATTGTTATGAGATCATCAAGATGGAAATTTAGGTTTGTGGATAAAAATGTTATCTAACATCATGCCCAATAGTTGATTGAGAATATGAAACAGATATGTATGTATATATGCGGTACATTTTATTTGGTAGTAATTAAATCTTGATAATTCTTTTTTTTTGCAGGATAAATATATATGGAGCTTAGAATTTTTTTCTTTTCATTTTTTTATTTATTTTCTATATTCTTTGTTTACATTCTAAAAGCTTTCCCCTTTCCCAGTCCCTCCCCCATATGTTCCATAAGTCCTCTTCTCTCCATCCATTCTCCTATCTTTCCCCCTCCCTTTTCTCTGTCCTAGTTTTCCCCTACAATGCTGTATCAAGCCTTTCCAGGGTTAGGGCCCTCTTCTTCCCTCTTCATGGGAATCATTTGATTTGATAATTGTATCTTCAGTATTCAGAGCTTCAGGGTTAATTAATATCCACTTATCAATGATTGCGTTACCTCGCTTAGGATGATATTTTCCAGTTCCAACCATTTGCCTAAAAAATTCATGAATTCATTGTTTTTAATTGCTGAATAGTACTCCATTGTGTATATATACCACATTTTTTGTATCCATTCCTCCAATGAGGGATATCTGGGTTCTTTCCAGCTTCTGGCTATTATAAATAAAGCTGCTATGAACATAGTGGAACATGTGTCCTTATTGCATGCTGGGGAATCCTCTGGGTATATGCCCAGGAGAGGTATAGCAGGGTCCTCTGGAAGTCTCATGTCCAGTTTTCTGAGGAACCTCCAGACTGATTTCCACAGTGTTTGTACCATCTTACAGCCCCACCAGCAGTGGAGGAGTGTTCCTCTTTCTCCACATCCTCGCCAACACCTGCTGTCTCCTGAGTTTTTGACCTTAGCCATTCTGACTGGTGTGAAGTGAAATCTCAGGGTTGTTTTGATTTGCATTTCCCTAATGGCTAATGATGTTGAGCATTTCTTAAGGTGCTTCTCGGCCATCCGAATTTCTTCAGGTGAAAATTCTTTGTTTAGGTCTGTACCCCATTTTTTAATAGGGTTATTTGGTTCCCTGGGATCTAACTTCTTGAGTTCTTTGTATATATTGGATATTAGCCCTCTGTCAGATGTAGAGTTGGTGAAGATCTTTTCTCAATTTGTTGGTTTCCATTTTGTCCTTTTGACCGTGTCCTTTGCCTTACAGAAACTTTGTAATTTTATGAGATCACATTTGTCAATTCTTGATCTTAGAGCATAAGCTATTGGTGTTCTGATCAGGAACTTTTCCCCTGTGCCTATGCCCTCAAGGGTTTTCCCCAGTTTCTTTTCTATTAGTTACAGTGTGTCTGGTTTTATGTGGAGGTCCTTGATACACTTGGAGTTGAGCTTAGTACAAGGAGATAAGAATGGATCAATTCGCATTCTTCTGCATGCTGACTTCCAGTTGAGGCAGCACCATTTATTGCAAAGGCTATCTTTTTTCCACTGGATGTTTTCTGCTCCTTTGTCGAAGATCAAGTGACCATAGGTGTGTGGATTCATTTCTGGGTCTTCAATTCCATTCCATTGGTCCACTTGCCTGTCCCTGTGCCAATACCATGCAGTTTTTAACAATATTGCTCTGTAGTATTGCTTGAGGTCTGGGATACTAATACCCCCAGAAGTTCTTTTACTGTTGAGAATAGTTTTAGCTATCCTGGTTTTTTTTTTCCAGATAAATTTGAGAATTGTTTTTTCTAACTCTGTGAAGAACTGAGTTGGGATTACATTGAATCTGTAGATTGCTTTTGGCAAGATGGCCATTTTAATTACATTAATCCTGTCAATCCATGAGCATGGAAGACTTTTCCATTTTCTGAGGTCTTCTTAGATTTCCTTCTTCAGAGACCTGAAGTTCTTGTCATAAAGATCTTTCACTTGTTTGGTTAGAGTCACACCAAGATACTTTATATGGTTTGTGGCTATTGTGAAGGGTGTCATTTCCCTAACTTCTTTCTCAGCCTGCTTATCCTTTGAGTATAGGAAGGCAATTGATTTGCTTGAGTTGATTTTAAAACCTGCCACTTTGCTGAAGTTGTTTATCAGCTGTAGGAGTTCTCTGGTGGAGTTTTTTGGGTCACTTAAGTATACTATCATGTCATCTGCAAATAGTGATAATTTTACTTCTTCCTTTCCAATTTGTATCCCTTTGACCTCATTATGTTGTCTAATTGCTCTAGCTAGAACTTCAAGTATTATATTAAAAAGATATGGAGAGAGGGCTTCCTTGTCTAGTCCCTGATTTTAGTGGGATTGCTTCAAGTTTCTCTCCATTTAGTTTGATGTTGGCTACCAGTTTGCTGTTTAATTATGTTTAGGTATGGGCCTTGAAGACCTATTCTTTCCAAGGCTTTTAGCATAAAAGGATGCTGAATTTTGTCAAATGCTTTTTCAGCAACTAATCAAATGATCATATGGTTTTTTTCTTTGAGTTTTTTTATGTAGTGGATTGCATTGATGGATTTCCTTATATTGAACCATCCCTGCATCCCTGGGATGCAGACCACTTGATCATGGTGGATAATCGTTTTGATGTGTTCTTGGATTTGGTTGGCAAGAATTTTATTGAGTATTTTTACATTGATATTCATAAGGGAAATTGGCCTGAAGTTCTCTTTCTTTGTTGGATCTTTGTGTGGTTTTGGTATCAGTGTAATTGTGGCTTTGTAGAACGAGTTGGATAGTGTTCCTTCTGTTCCTATTTTGTGGAACAGTTTGAAGAGTATTGGTGTTAGATCTTCTTTGAAGGTTTGATAGAATTCTGCACTGAAGCCATCTGGTCCTGTGCTATTTTTTTTACTGGGAGACTTTCTATGACCCCTTTTATTTCTTTAGAGGTTATGTGACTGTTTAGATGATCTATTTGATCCTGATTTAATTTTGGTGTTTTGTATCTTTCTAGGAAATTGTCCATTTCATCCAGATTCTCCAGTTGTGTTGAGTATAGGCTTTGGTAGTAAAATTTGATGATTTTTTTTTAATTTCCTCAGTTTCTGTTGTTATATCTCCCTTTTCATTTCTAATTTTGTTAATCTGGATACTGTCTCTGTGCCCTTTGGTTAGTTTGGCTAAGGATTTATCTATCTTGTTGATTTTCTCAAAGAACATGCTCCTGTTTTTGTTGATTTTTTTGTATGGTTCTCTTAGTTTCTACTTGATTGATTTCAGCCCTGAGTTTGATGATTTCCTGTCTTCTATTCTTCTTGGGTAAATTTGCTTCTTTTTGCTCCAGGTCTTTCAGGTGTGTCATTAAGCTCCTAGTATATGCTCTCTCCATTTTCTTTTTGGAGGCACTAAGGGCTGTGAGTTTTCCTCTTAGCACTGCTTTCATTGTGTCCTATAGATTTGGGTATGTTGTGACGTCATTTTCATTAAATTCTAAAAAAGTCTTTGATTTCGTTCTTTATTTCTTCCTGGACCAAGGTATCATCGAGCAGAGTATTGTTTAGTTTCCATGTGTATGTGGGCTTTCTGTTGTTTTTGTTGCTATTGAAGACCACTTTTACTCCATAATGATCTGATAGGAGGCATGGGATTATTTCAATCTTCTTATATTTCTTGAGCTCTGTCTTGTGACCAATTATATGGTCGATTTTGGAGCAGGTACCATGAGCTGCTGAGAAAAAGGTATATTCTTTTGCTTTAGCATGAAATGTTCTATATATATCTGTTAACTCTAATTGGTCCAAAGCTTCAAGTAGTTTCACTGTTTCCCTGTTTAGTTTCTGTTTTCCTGATCAGTCCATTGAGGAAAGTGCAGTGTTGAAGTCACCCACAATTATTGTATTAGGTGCAATGTGTGCTTTGAGCTTTAGTAAAGTTTCTTTTATGAATGAGGGTGCCTTTGCATTTGGAGCATAGATGTTCAGGATTGAGAGTTCTTCTTGGTGTGTTTTTCCTTTGACCAGCAAGAAGTGGCCCTCAGTGTCTCTTTTGATGACTTTAGGTTGAAAATCAATTTTATCTGATATTAGAATGGCTACTCCGGCTTGTTTCCTGAGAACATTTACTTGTAAAATTGTCTTCCAGCCTTTTACTCTAAGGTAGTGTTTGTCTTTGACACTGAGGTGTGTTTCCTGTATGCAGCAAAATGTAGGATCCTGCTTACCTATCCAGTCCGTTAGCCTATGTCTTTTTATTGGGGAATTGAGTCCATTCATGTTAAGAGATATTACAGAATAGTGATTATTACTTCCTGTCATTTTTGATGTTATTTTTAAAATTTGATTGGTTAACTTCTTTG
Source organism: Apodemus sylvaticus (assembly GCF_947179515.1). Taxonomy (NCBI): domain Eukaryota; kingdom Metazoa; phylum Chordata; class Mammalia; order Rodentia; family Muridae; genus Apodemus; species Apodemus sylvaticus. The sequence continues at coordinate 9,868,558 of NC_067472.1, read as the reverse complement.
GGGCTTGGTGAAAGAAGGTTACTATCTTGCTTTTTCCAGGGTGAAGTTTTCCTCCTTGTATTGGTGTTTTCCTTCTATCAGCCTTTGTAGGGCTGGATTTGTTGTATGATATTGGGTGAACTTGGTTTTGTCATGGAATATCTTGGTTTCTCCATTTATGGTGATTGAGAGTTTTGCTGGGTATAGTAGTTTTGGCTGGCATTTGTGTTCTCTTAGAGTCTGTATGAGATCTGCCCAGGATCTTCTAGCTTTCATAGTCTCTGGTGAGAAGTCTGGTGTGATTCTGATAGGTCTTCCTTTATATGTTACTTGGCCTCTTTCTCTTACTGCCTTTAATATTCTTTCTTTGTTTAGTACATTTGGGGTTTTGATTATTATGTGAAGGGAGGTATTTCTGTTCTGGTCCAGTCTGTTTGGAGTTCTGTAGGCATCTTGTATATTCATGGGCATCTCTCTCTTTAGATTAGGGAAGTTTTCTTCCATAATTTTATTGAAGATATTTGCTGGCCCTTTAGGTTGTAAATTTTTGCTCTCATCTATGCTTATAATCCTTAGCTTTGGCCTTCTCATTCTGTCCTGGATTTCCTGGATGTTTTGGGTTACAAGTTTTTTACATTTTGCATTTTCTTTAACTGTTGAGTCCAAGGTTTCTATGTTATCTTCGCCATCTGAGATTCTTTCTTCTATCTCTTTTATTCTGTTGTTGATATTTGCATCTATGGTCCCTGATTTCTTCCCAAGGTTTTCTATCTTCAAAGTTGTCTCCCTTTGCGATTTCTTAGTTGTTTCTACTTCTGTTTTTAGATCCTGGATGTTTTTGCTCAGTTTCTTCACTTGCTTGTTCGTGTTTTCCTGTAAATCTTTGAGAGATTTTTGTGTTTCTTCTTTCATGACTTCTGCCTGTTGATCAAAGTTCTCTTGTATTTTTTTAAGTGATTTTTGCATTTCTTCCATATTGGCTACTATCATTTGACCCATATTCTCCTGAAATTATTTAAGTGATTTTTGTGTTTCCCTTGTAAAGGCTTCTAGCTTTTTATCACTTTTCTCCTGAATTTCTTTTTTTTCCACTTTTTTTTTATTCGATATATTTTTTATTTACATTTCAAATGATTTCCCCTTTTCTAGCCCCCCACTCCCCGAAAGTCCCATAAGCCCCCTTCTCTCCCCCTGTCCTCTTCCCACTTTCCCGTTCTGGTTTTGCTAAATACTGCTTCACTGAGTCTTTAAGAGATTTATTTATGTCCTTAATGTGTTCTTGTAACAGCATCATGACCAGTGATTTTACATCCAAAACTTGCTTTTCTGGTGTGTTGGGGTATCCAGGACTTGCTATTAATGGAGAATTGGTTTCAGATGCTGCCATATTGCCTTGATTTCTGTTAGTAACGTTCCTAGTTTGCCTTTTGCCATCTAGATCTCACTGGTGTTAGTTGGTCTTGTTGTCAATGCAGGACTCACGAACATGCTGCCTCCCTGTGGCCGGCCTCCAGATGCACCGCTGGCCCTCTGCACTGCTTGGGGATGGGAAATCTTGATAATTCTTATGTGCCCTTATTCAATTTGAAAATCAGAATGCTAACATTAAGAAACAAAATATGGTAAGAAAGACTAATTATTAAGAAGTAAATCATTCTATTTTGTGAAATACAGTGTTGCACAGCAAAGACAATCACATGGGAATAAAATTAAGCACTAAGGTGACAGAGAAAAAATATTAGGGGAGTAGCCAATAACGTTTTTATTATTAGGTTGACACTATCATTATGCCAATAAGGACCAACCACTTTATAGGATCAACCAACTATTGATAAACTACAACCACTTTATAGGATCAACCAACTATTGATAAACTACAACCACTTTATAGGATCAACCAACTATTGATAAACTACATATTTGTAGGCTCAGATTTTTTTAAAAAAAAAACTTACTTTAATTAGGGTTCTTAAATGCAAATAAAACATTCAAAGAAAAATATAAATATCTTTCAAAACCCACATTTTCAATTCTTTTCTTTTTGTTGCCGGTATTCTTTTTAAGGTTACCACTTTCCTTTGCTATATTATCCACATATTTTCATGCTGATATCAAAACCTTTAACACATAAGTGTAAGATAAACATGGAAGATTAAATAATTTTATGATAAATAATAAAGTTAATATTGTTAACTTTACAAAAGTTTTCATGATACTATGGACAATAACATTTTTTATATTATTGGACAGTTATTCTGATTCTTTATGATGCAGAGAACTTAGTTGTTCACCACACTTTACTATCTATACTTATATATTTTATTCTTTATACAAATTTCCACCTAGGTTGCATGATTCACAGTAATTTACTATGTATTCTAGAATAAATAAACAAAGATTGTTTACTAGTTAGAATGAGATGGCCCTTAGGCTCAACGGTTTGTATACTTTGTTCGCAGTTAGTGACACATTTTGGGGAAGTTGGGGAACCTTTTAGAGCTGGGTCCTTCACAGAAAATTTGACAGTATGGGATGTTTTGAGAGTTTTTAGGTATAACCTTCTAAATCGGCGATTCTCAACATTCCTAATGCTGTGGCCATTTAATTTAGTCCCTCAAGTTGTGTTGATTCTCTCACCACAAAACTGTTTTGTTGCTACTTTATAACTGTAATTTGCTATTCTTATGAATTGAAGTATATTGAACCAACCCTGCATTCCCGGGATAAAGCCTACTTGATCATGGTGGATGATCGTTTTGATGTGTTCTTGGATTCAGTTGGCAAGAATTTTATTGAGTATTTTTGCATCTATGTTCATAAGGGAAACTGGTCTGAAGTTCTCTTTCTTTGTTGGATCTTTTTGTGGCTTTGGTATCAGCGTAATTGTGGCTTCGTAGAAGGAATTGGGTAGTGTTCCTTCTGTTTCTATTTTGTGGAATAGTTTGAAGAGTATTGGTGTTAACTCTTCTTTGAAGGTCTGGTAGAATTCTGCACTGAAGCCATCTGGTCCTGTGCTTTTTTTGGTTGGAAGACTTTCTATGACTCCTTCTATTTCTTTAGGCATTATGGGACTGTTTAGATGGTCTAGTTGGTCCTGATTTAATTTTGGTATTTGGTATCTGTCAAGGAAATTGTCCATTTCCTCCAGATTCTCCAGTTGTGTTGAGTACAGGCTCTTGTAGTAGGATCTGATGATTTTTTGGATTTCCTCAGTTTCCGTTGTTATATCTCCCTTTTCATTTCTAAGTTTGTTAATTTGGATACTTTCTCTGTGCCCTTTGGTCATTCTGGCTAAGGGTTTATCTATCTTGTTGATTTTCTCAAAGAACCAGCTCCTGGTTTTGTTGATTTTTTGTATGGTTCTCTTTGTTTCTACTTGATTGATTTCGGCCCTGAGTTTGATGATTTCCTGCCTTCTACTCCTCCTGGGCGAAATAGCTTCTTTTTGTTCTAGGGCTTTCAGGTGTGTCATTAAGCTGGTAATGTATGCTCTCTCCATTTTCTTTTTGGAGGCACTCAGGGCTATGAGTTTTCCTCTTAGCACTGCTTTCATTGTGTCCCATAGATTTGGGTATGTTGTGTTTTCATTTTCATTATGTTCTAAAAAGTCTTTAATTTCTTTCTTTATTTCTTCCTTGACCAAGGTATCATTGAGTAGAGTATTGTTCAGTTTCCACGTGTATGTGGGTTCTCTGTTGTTTCTGTTGCTATTGAAGACCACTTTTACTCCATAGTGATCAGATAGGAGGCATGGGATTAGTTCTATCTTCTTATATTTGTTGAGGTCTGTCTTGTGACCAATTATATGGTCGATTTTGGAGAAGGTACCATGAGAAAAAGGTATATTCTTTTGTTTTAGGATAGAATGTTCTATATATATCTGTTAAATCTAATTGGTCCAAAGCTTCAATTAGCTGAATTGTAGTATAATTATCTGATAAGAAGGATGTCTGATATGTGTCCCCCAAAGTAATTAAAACCCACAGGTTGAGAACCATTGCTAAACATTTCTCTCTCTCTCTCTCTCTCTCTCTCTCTCTCTCTCTCTCTCTCTACTTCCCATTTGTGATTGAAAATGTAATCCATTTCCTGCTACAGCCACTTGTCATTAAGATTCTTTCTATATAATTACAAAGCAAAGCAAACTCTTTCTTCCATAATTTGTTTTTGGTCATAGTGCTTTACGAAACCAAGGAAAAAGCAAGTTAGGGCAATATTTTTGAAATGTACATTTTTGTTTCTATCCATATGCTAAAAATCTTTCCTAAATATCCTATATATTAAACATGAAACTATAGGTGCCCATTTTTGTTAGTAAAAGGAATTAGATCCCTTGGAACTAGTGTTGTAGGTGGTTCAGTTACTGGGAACCAAACTCAGATCCTCTGTAAGAACAGCAGCAAGTATTCTTAATCACTGCAGCAGCTCTCCAGCCTCTTTCTTTGAAATTTTTATGTAGTTCTTCATTATTTAAAAAAATCCTACATTTTTATTCTTTTATAATTTTCTTAACATCTTCACAGACCCTGTTCTATGGATGAGAAATTAAATGCACGGTGAAACTAACTGAATTGTTTCAAGAAAAGATTCCCAGTGTGTGGGCAGCAACCCATGTGTCCTGGCTAAATTCTTTTCTCTTAGTTGACTTCTGGCTATGGAGGTCAAGTACTGTTCTAAAAAAAATTGTGACTGACCAGTTAATGCCTAAGAAAGACCTTATTCAGTACTGTCATAGGATAGAAGAGATTTGGTATTCAACTAAGCTGGTACAAGGTTGGGAAGGGTTTCTTTAATCTTTTATTTATAACCATTTTAATTATGCATTTATATGGGGCACAGCTAAGGAAATAAGAGAACCAGTGGAAAAATACCTGTGGATTTGAAATGGGAGGTTGGTCAAAGTAATTTCATCTCTGTTGACTAATTGACATATATCAACTTGGACTCCTCTGCTCCCTAGAGACTTGGAAAATGAGATGTTCTTTTCCCTTCATGATTATATTTCAAAAGAATGCCTCCCAGCTTCTTCAGAAAGAGAGTCAGTCTCAGGTGATAGAAGATTTACATCTCAAAGGATCAGGAAAAGAATTTACAATTATAGGTTTCCATAAGTAAATGTTCCAAGAAAAGGACTAGGAAAAATTCAGTCTAATATTTTCTTAAGCCAAGGGAGACTTTAAGGACATAGTAGTCAGTAAAGGGATCAAATATATTTGCATTGTGTTACTTTGGAATGATGGTAATGTGTGGGTATTTCAGGGTTATTTTTATTTGTTTTTTTCAAGTGTTGGAAATTCAATTCTAATTAGCTTCTTATCTTCAGAGTTCAGGCCCAGTGGGATACAGATCTTCAGGCTGTGGGTGCACCAGGACTTGAGTTTCCTTACTGACTTTCCATCTATCTAATTACCTTTGAACCCTGAGTGCAGGCTGACCAGCTCCTCATTGTATGCTTACCTAGTTCTCTCTGGATAGTTGTTCTTCTACATGGTGCAATCTATTTATGTGGTAGATGTCAACTTCAGATTTCTCTGACTAGTGCAATGGTTCCCATCTCTCTCTTCTTCTCAGGTGTCTAGACCGTCACTCAAGAAGAAAGATGACCCAGTCCAACCTGAGAGTAGATTGTCAAATGCTTTTTATTTTGGATTGATTTTTGGTTTTTATTGTTTTGGGTTTTTTGGTTTTGTTTTGGTTTTATTAGTTTTGTTGTTTGAGACAGGGTTTCTCTACATAGCCCTGGCTATCTTAGAATTCACTCTGTATATCAGACTCAAACCCACAGAGTTCTGCAACTGGGATGTATGTTGAGGTGTGTGCCATCCAGGAGATTGTCTAATACTTTTAAATGTTTTATTCATGCATTTAATAATCCCTTTATTCCCTTCTATTGAATACATATTCTTTACCCCAGAATAGTACCCTAATTAATTAATCTACAGGCTAAATCTAGTCTAACTTCCTTGATCTGAAAGGAATTACTTTGTTTCCTTTGACATTAGCATTGGTGATGTCCTTTTGCTTTTGAATTTTGTTGACATAAATTAAAATTGTGGGAAGTATTGTGTATGTGCACCTTAAATTACCATTCTGAAAATAAGCAATTACCCAATTAAAACATAAATGATGATGGAGAGATTAATCTGCTACAGGTTTAGAGCCAATTACAATTTTTCTTGAGCTTTTTTATTCTTCTTATTCCATTGCCCACCTCTGTATCACACCTAACACCCATCATTGTGATATAAAATGTTTAGATCTATTTACTTAAGCTAATCATCAGCTTTTACTAAGCTTAAAGCTATGAATGTCATCATCATATATGAGCCCTATTCCAAAGGTTTCCCTGCATCACTACAACCAACTCAACTGATCTAAGGAGCTATTTGCTTGAAAAGCTTTTTTTTCCTATGACTACATAAACTTTCTGCAATTGTTGGTATATTGGAACATAGAGAAGGAGGTAACATAAATCTTTGTTTCTGGGTCATGGTTACCTATATTTCACTACTGAATCAACAATCTCATCAATGTTTCGGTGACATTTGTGCTTATATATCCTTATTCTTCACTAAATGGAAATCCAAATGATTAGGTACAACTGAGAGAAAAGCAACAATATCTGCTCCTGATGAAAAAAGAAACCAGTGAAAATATTACTAGATTACAGTGTGCCTACTCTGACATCCATTGCATAATGTCCTAAAAAGGGGACCACTAGCTGATGCAATAAAACAAGAGAGAAACTGGACCGATGGTCAATAATCCACATTACCCTTGGTGATTTCGATTCTAGTCTCTATTTAGTAATTAATTATGATAGTCATCAAAGATTTAGCAAAACAATCTTACCATATATCAAAACTACAATAGACTTTATATTCACCTCTATTATTTTACAAGGATCAGAATTGAACTATTACCTATTTGCTTAAAGGTATACTATATTTCAGATAAACAAACACCAAAACAAAGCAAATGTCTGTTGTTATCTTCATTTTACTTCCCATTTAATCTATTTGCTCTTTTTGTAACATTAGCTCATTCTATTTTTTAAAATATAGAAACACATTAGTTCTTACTATAATTTCCCCCAAAAACGTGTTATTTAAAATCTAAGTATATTACATATTTTTCTGTGTTATGTGTGTCATGTTCTGTGTTATGTAAAGATGCATGCTTACAACAGAATTTCTATATTATATCTCAAACAATCCAGAGAATGTTCTAAGAAAGAGAGTTAAGAGATAATTTGTTAGAAAATTGTTGACAAATACAATCACCTCTTTTATAGATGATTGCATCATTATAATAAAAGAGAATGTTACAGGAATGATAAAACTAAGACCCTTAGATTCTCACATACCAGGAGCTTAATTATTTCTTTTTATTGGTATTGAAACTTAATACTGTTTTCTCTGCTTTACATTGTCATATTCTTTAATTTCTATCATACTACCTAAGGGTAAGATTTCTTCCTGTGACTTCCTGTTACTCCCATTAACAAATATTTCAGAATTAATTTATCAGTGGAATTAGTTTATGTACTTAAATAGAGAGAAATGTTTCCTGAAATAAAGGTACAATCAAGTTTGGTCCTTTTCTTTCTTTTGTAAGCTACTGATTTTATAATTAAAGTTTGCTGTGATGTTAATGGCAGGGTACAGTAGTTATCCACTCCTGAATTCACTACAGTCTGTTGCACAGAGATGGAGACACAGGAAGCCTCAATTATATTGCATAGTTGATATTTCTCTAGAAATTAAATGCCTTCTAAAGAAAATTGTGTTTTACATAAAATAGTAGCAGATGAGTCTGGACTATTGATCAACAGCAGATATAAAAGTTGCTGGGTCTGGGTCGTCTCAGATACTGCATTCTCCCATTGTCTTCTCTCAGTCTCTCAACCACAGAATACACGGCAGGAAAACTAGTGAAAAATCCTACAGTGCGCAAGGTCATACCAAAGTTTGTGACTCTTAGAGACCATAGTGTCTTTTAAATGAATATATTTGCTCAAATACTATGAATCAAGACTTCATAAATTCTGCAATCCAACTATCTGTTTAGGTAACTATATATAATATGAAAATATTATCTCCTATTTATTCATCTTGTGCAATCAAAATGTCCCATGGATATTTCTACATAATGCATGTACCTGAACAAAGAAAAAACAAAAGTGGAAAGAAAATGCTAGAATGGAATCCAATTAAAATAAAATTTTGAAAAAAAATATAAAATGGATTTAGAGTGGTTTATAGACTTATAGTCTGTGTTCTAAGTAGTCCAACAATGGCTGCCTACCACTAGAAGGTCCAAGAATCCATTAGTAGTTAACTCCATAAGGCTGGATGTCTCAGCTGGTCTTCAGTATATGCTTGAATCCTGATGAATTATGTTCTAAAGCTAGGGAAGGAATGGACATGCCAGAAAGAGTGAGAAAAAGCAGAAAGAGGATTTCTTCTTCTATGTCCTTTACATAGTCTGCAATTAGAAAGTTTGGTCCAGATTAAAAGTGGATCTTCCTACTTCAAATGATCCAGATTAAATGTGGGTTTTCCTTTTCAATAATCCCACACAGGTGGACCATTGGGCTTACATTAATTACAAATGTAGTCCAGTTGACAACAAATAATAAGCATTAGACATTCTATTAAATATTAAAGTTTTTACCTTAAAGAATTTGGATAGATTCATTTATCAAATTTTACCCAAATTATCAAACAAAATAGTCAATACTACTTGAGGTGGATATAATATTTCATGTCTGAATAGAACTGATGAATATGAACCTTGGAAAGGACACTTCTATCTGGATATTTCTGAACTTGAAAGATATCAATTTATTTTGTAAGTTGCACTCATAAAATGCAACCCAACAAAATTCAGATGGGAATATTCACTAAGGTAGCTTATCAAAATTCTAAATGTGGCAAAGTGTAGTTTTAACATGATTTTTGTAATATAAATATTTTAAAGTTACCTACAATATCTATATTCTCTTTCATATAAATAAAGAAGAAAACTCTTCTATTACAATTATTACATGTACATGGAATATGCTTCTCAGAGGTTTCCAAGAGGGGAAGAACTTGAAGTATTCTTTACCTATGTTTGTTTTATCACATCAAAAAACTCCCAGTAGAATTCATTAATATTTTTCATTAACTTTCAACAAAAGGAGCCACCTGAAGATACTAGAACTCAAACATTGAAGATTACAGTTCAGGACACAAAACTCATGTTTTGCATTATTCTCTTTAGGTAAAAGTATAGTTATTTAATCAGAGAGCATTGTCAAGATTTCTACATAGGAATTAGTTGTGAGCTCTCTCTCTCTCTTTCTCTCTCTCTCTCTCTCTCTCTCTCTCTCTCTCTCTCTCTCTCTCTCGCTCTCTCTGTGTGTATGTATGTTTTTGTATGTGTGTATAAATTCTTAAGATTTGTCTTAGTATCATAGTGATACTAAGAACATTCATATGGATAAAATTTAAGGAAATTAAATCCAACAACATGGCTGCTCTGTCAAGAGATCATTTCTAAAGACATAGGTCTCGGTGATCCAACTGGAGTGCAGACACACCACACACCTTTAATTCCTCTGGTTGTAACATGGCAGATATGCTCTTAATAAACAGTCTTGACCTAAAATTAGTTAGCAGAAGGAAACAGCTACATTTGATATTGAAGTCTAATTGAGGGGCAGACAAAGTGATTAATCAGAGAAAGATTTGACAGAATACATCAAAGATTGAGAGTGTCCAATTCTTAGGAGAACAGACAGGAAAAGAAGACAACTGCAGTAAGAGAGATTGAATCAGTTCAGTTTGGAGCAGTTCAATTCATGGATTTCAGAGCAATTCAGTTAGAAGCCAATTCAAATCAGCCAGCTTAGAGCAGAGCTTGAGCTAGAACAGCTAAGTTAAAACAGCTAGCCAGAGTTCAGAAAGAGCCAGAAACGTGAGCTCATTCAGCAGTAAGCCTCAAAAGCAACAATTACATCTAATCAATACAAGATACTTTTACAGATCATTATTCTAAAGATGAACAAATTATAAATTATGTAGAAAAACTGAGAAAAGTCCAAGGCCAGGAAAAATATCAATTTCCACCAATTTGGGGTGTTAAGCTAAAGGTTTTGTTATCACTTGTGATGCCAATTCACTGATTCTTGGAGCTCTTTAAGACTTTTAGAAGATTGGCATGTGCCCTATTTATATTATGAACTTGAGAATCAAAAGAGGATGAAAGTTGATTGCTCATAAACTACAAGACAAAATTAAAAGTAATAGACGTAGATCAGCAAAGAGAGCTGGAGCCATAAAAGAGAGTAGTATTAATATATTCCAGTCCTCTCCCCATTGATCAAAACTAGCATTATTCCACTAAAATAAAAGCCACAGAATGATATTTAATTAAAAAACTATGATGGCAAACATGTTCTAGAATCAAGTAGGAAATAAATCTAGATGAGTTTAGTGACCTTGAAAATTCTATGTGGCTGGAAGATTCATACATGTGTGTTTGGAAATAATCCAAATAGTGGTTAATTTATGTCCAAATAGAAGGGTTGTATTTATCCATTATAATGTTATTAGAGTAAACAAGCTGTCTCAGTTTCTCTAAGGTAAATAAAACGTGGTAGAAAGTTTAATAGTGGCAAAACGTTTGTTGGGATAAGAATCTGCATGTAGGTGCCAATAAACAGGACTCATCTATCTAAATGCAAATAAAATGTTCCACGTTGTTTGTATAATTTATATAAAGGAGTTTCTTTTAAAAGATAAAAGGGCTTATGGATATAAATTTTTTACTGTAGGACCTGGCATCTAAATGAAACTCAAACAGTACTACTGCTGTAATTGCTTTTCACAGTTGCTAAGCACATGCGATAAAGAAAGGTCTGAAATCTGAGAAGATCCTAGCTTTGCTACTGTATGTGTTACACTTTTAGCCTGTGGGCTTTCCAAGAGGATCATGGGAGAAAAAAATCTTAAACATAGATCTGGACCACCAAGATTTTGAGTGAAAAAACATCTTACTTTGAACATAGACTCACCTCACAAACATTCTTAAAACTTTCTTTGAAATTAATAGTGTACCTCCTCTAGCCAGGCAGGAACCCCTAGTGAAGCAATAGAGACACCAACTCACCCACAAAGCTTTTGACCCTTAATTTATCCTACCTATAAGAAACTCCAGGATGGGTTATAGAACAGAGACTGAGGAAAGGGCCAACCAATAAGCTGCCCAACTTGAGACCCAACCCATTGGTAAGCACCAATCCCTGACATTACTAATGGTACTCGGTTATGCTTGCAGACATTTAGCACAGCTGTCCTCTGAGAGGCTCCACCCAGCAGATGATTCAGACCAATACAGAGACTCAGAGCCAAATAGTGGGTGGAGCTTGGGGAATTATGGAAGAGATATGAAAATAATTGAGGGCGCTGAACTGGACAGGAATTCTACAAGAAGACCAATAGTGTCAAACAATCTGGAGCTTTGGGGCTTTTAGAGACTAAGCTACCAACCAAAGACCTTGCTCCCCCAATTCTAAATATATGTAGAAAATGAGCAGCTGTTTCTTCACATGAGTCCTGAACAACTGGTGCAGGTGCTATCTCAAAAGCTGTTGCCTTTCCATAGGATATGTTCTTCTAGCTGAGGTGCCTTGACTGACCTCAGTGGGAGAGGGTACATCTAGCCTCACAGAGACATGATATGCCAGGGTAAGGCAATACTCAGAGGAGTGGGGCACCAGCTCAGCAGAGAAGAGGTGTTTGAGGGGAGGGATTGAGGGAGCTGGGACCAGGGGCAGAGTACCGTGATCAGAATGTAAAGTGAATAAATATATTTAAAAACAGAAAAATAAAAAAATAATAGTGTAGGACCTTTGGGCTGTTACTGTGAAATTTATTTATTTAGTTTTTGGTCATCCCACTACACTCTTCCCATGGAAATTACTTTGTTTTGATATGTCTACTTAAGCTGTCTGTATCTCTTTGCTCTATTTCTTGAAGCAAGGCAGAAACTGGGGACTAACCTCACCCAGTAACACTATTACTACTACTAAAATCTCTAGATAAGAACAATATTCATACATTCTCATATATAACTACCCATTTAGACTTCAAGAGGCCAGAATACTTAATACCAGAAAAATATAACATATTACAACTTAGAAATACCTCTCAGAGAAATCATCCAGTTTTTCTTGAGCAGCAGATAAAATTGATTAGATACATCATTGATTGAATAGCTGTGTGGTACATTCATGATCAGATTTATTTTGTCCCAGACCTTTCTCCAGTCACCTTGTCAAGGTTCAGGATGATTTAACTTGCACCAGCAAAGCAACATTGCTGGTGGGATTGCAAGAAGGTACAACCAATCTGGAAATCAGTCTGGAGATTCCTCAGAAAACTGAACGTGGCACTACCGGAGAACCCTGCTATACCACTCCTGGGCATATACTCAGAGGATTCCCCGGCATGTAATAAGGACACATGCTCCACTATGTTCATAGCAGCCTTATTTATAATAGCCAGAAGCTGGAAAGAACCCAGATGTCCCTCAATGGAGGAATGGATACAGAAAATGTGGTATATTTACACAATGGAATACCACTCAGCAATTAAAAACAATGAATTCATGAAATTTGTAGGTAAATGGTTGGAACTGGAAAATATCATCCTAAGTGAGGTAACCCAATCACAAAAGAATATACATGGTATGCAATCACTGATAAATGGATATTAACTAGCCCAGAAGTTCTGAATACCCAAGACACAAGTAGCATATCAAATGACTCCCATGAAGAAGTAAGGAGAGGGCCCTGATCCTGGAAAGGCTTGATCCAACATTGTAGGGGAGTATCAGGACAGAGAAAAAGGAGGGAGGTGATTGGAGTATGGGTGTAGAGAAGGCTTATGAGACATATGGGGAGAGGGGAACTGGGAAAGGGAAAGCGTTTTGGAATGTAAACAAAGAATTTAGAAAATAAAAAAAAAAAGGTATGATTATTTTTACAATAGCTATACCAAGTTTAAAAGATCAATTTTCATAACAATAGAAAAGGTAACTATAATTTGTAGAGTTCTGTTAGTACAGTTGATGGTTAGTAGAATTGCTTTGCCAAAAAAAAACCCTGAATTTCAAAAAGAGTTTAATAGAAAATAAATTGTAAGTAAGTAGAGCAGCCATATTGACTGAATATGTGGGCCACAAAAACTGAAAGAAGTATTCACTGATTTTTTTTTTTTGTTGTTGCTGTTGTTGTTATTGTTATTTTATGTAAAGGATCACTCCAGCTAGCCATTTTTACAATTTCCTCTTCTTATCCAAATTAAATATGAGGGTACAGCCTGTACCCTCTTGGTCTTGACACATATCCTTCCTCTTTCAAACCTCTTAATAATATGCTGATACTTCAGGCCCATTCAGTGAGAATCTAGATATTACTGAAGGACTGAAAAGCAGCACTCTTGACAAAGACCTAAAGAGAATCTAAAGATTTGGGAGACTTAATTAAGAATAGGTTGGATTAGGGAGGACATTGGTTTTGGAAAGCCACATTAGTATTCTTGATTGGTGTTTTGTGGGGAGGAAACTGAGGTGGAGGGAAAGTAGCTAGCACCTATTTCCATTCCTGAACTTTATAGTGTAAATCAGACTCAAATGGAAAGTGTTACTCTGTCCATTTCTCAGTTCATATATATTTGCTGTGTTTTGCTACAAGTCTGAAAAGACTATTTGGGCTTTGATGTGTGATTTGCTCATGTATCAATAATTTCTTAATTGTCCCTGGTCAAATGGGACTAAGAAAAGAAAATTAAGTTTTAAAAGAATGTTGGGGAAAATGGGATCATAACATCCAATGTGTGATGTTATCTAGAACGAGAGGGTCTGACTACATTTTTGTGGCTATTATTTATGTGTTCCTCAATTTATTTTTTATAATAACATATGGTTGTATGAGCATTCTGTACCAGATGTGGAATGTTTTACTTTTTTAAGAAATGTACACATTTGCTGGGTGACTGCTAAAGAATTAATGTCCAAAACATATAACATATAGATGTATTTTGTGTCAAATGTCTCTTCAGTATATATATCTCTTCTTGAACTAAAGTTTATTCTGTCCTATTAATTTTAAACATATATAGGTATCAGAAGCATTATTCACACATTTAAAATGTTTGGAATCCTCTTTTTCCTATTCTATCCTAAAGTGTATCTTAGAACATTGCATTAGATTAATTTCTTATTATTTCTGTGTGCATCTCAATAATAAATTAAGTTTTAACATATTCATATTTTAGGTACTGAGATTACACATATATGAAACATAATCCTACAACCTTTTGCGGATCCTGAAGTTGCGGATTCCTCCATATGGCTTGTGAGGCTCTTCATAGCAAGGATGGTTAGGGGGGAACAACTGGCCATTTCTTTACTTTGGGGGCACATTTACTATTGTCTGGCTGATACTGACTGTGTGATGGTGCATATTTCATCAACTTTCTGATACCGCGTTCTCTTAATTTGTATAAAATCATGAATAGAAAAATTGAAACCCCCTGAGTCTTAGCAGTTCCAAGGCTTGGTTCCAGCAGCTCTCAGCTATTGTTTTAACTCAAAACTTCATCCTCAGTGCCAGCAGCCCATGCTCAGCTCTACTTATCAGTTCTCCTGGATGTTGTTGGCAGCACTTTAGCAGTTGTAAAAAGTATCTCCAGGCAACTCTCTGGATCTCTTCAACCAGTTAAAGGCAGCACCCTCCAATAGCTGTCCTAACAAATTTGTTGTTTTGTTTCTTGTGATTTGTGTGTGTGTGTGTGTGTGTGTGTGTGTGTGTGTGTGTGTGTGCTTGTCATATTTTGGAGTGCTTCCATAATTAACTGAAGCAAGGTCTCTTGAAGAATTATGAACCATCTTATGCAAACGAGAATGAAGAAACATCTGCAAAAGTGAGAAGTGACCTTTTTAAAATAGAAACAGTAGTTTTCTGAATGGTTACAAAAACAATGGGACTGGAGGAATCAGGATCTCCATGTCTGTAGCAAAGATTTTTGGTGGATATTAGGAGGGTGGATCTGGGAGGAAATAAAATCTGTTGTGAAAAGAAAAGAAAAAAAATAATAAAATATATCCATACGACAAACAACAAGGAAATTAAGAACTGAGTATCTATATTTCTCATCTAGTGGTCCAAAGTAACAGTTTCTGGGTCGACAGTTCCTTGTACAGGAATTATGAGACTGAAGAAGTTGCTGCCACCACCTGTAGCAGGCTATCAGCAAGAGTAACAACACTTATCAGAAACAAACCACATTTGAGAACCATGGGGAACATAGCAGAAAACATGGACTTACCTATACATTTTTTCCTAGTAGGTGATTCTCTTTTAGCTGTTCCTACCTCTCACTAAACCTTGACATCATTGGCTTTTTAAAAGTGAAAATTACCTTAACACTACAAAGAGCTACAACGAGCAGAGAGAAGAGCTTGCTTTAATGAAATATGGTGACAGGTGCTTTTCTTGTACATTCCCCCCAAAAAGAACAAAAAAAAAAAAAAAAAAAAAAAAAAAACTCATGTCATTGTCAAGGAAAGAATCTTAAATTCAACAGAAATTTGAATTTTCTTATCTCATGCTCTTTGGCCAATATTTTTTACAAGAAAGAGGGTAAATGAGTGGTTCTCTCTTCTTAATGACACATATTTATTTCTAGATGTTCTGTGGGAGTCAGTGACGGTAGAAACCATAACATAAGGCAGAGTCCTAGTTCTAATGTCACCTGGCCCTGGGTAATCTCAGGAAAAAATGTCTAGGTAAGTCCAGGTTTTCTGCTAAACACACTTTCTCTACATTTATGCCATCACAGACTTTATGAATCTGCTATGAAGCTATTTGGTGTTCCTCACCTCTTTCTTCTCACCTCCAGCTGGAACTAACACCCATTTAATTTTGCTCTTTTTTTTCTCTTTTGTAATGAATATTTTCTTTATTTCAAATGTTATCGCCTTTCCTGGTTCTTGTAAATTCATACAGTGGTTGCACTGTTAATTTCCTTCCAGAGCTTTGCCAGATCTTCCCAGAGAGATTTTTTATGCCAAATTTCTCAAGAATTTTATGTCTACTATAAATATCTGCTTAATTGTTCATTTTTTTTCAAAACAGTGAGTTCTTTTAAGACAAAAATAGAGCAGTGTTTTTGACATTTGGTCAACATATTTAAAAAGAATATATGTGGCATGAATAAATTAATTGTCCATTATTCAAGTCTGTTTTGGATATGTATATGGATAGATAAATGATAGATATATAGATTATAGAAAGCCAGACATCTTATGCTGAAAAAAAGTAATAAATATCCTATGAAAACTGAAGGTAGAAATAATATTAAGTATTTAAAGGAAAACAAAATAAAACAAAAAAGCAACAACAACAACAACAAAAAACCAAGTGGAAATTTGAGGTGGAGATGGAAGCAATCCATTCCTCTAAATAGAGCTCACAGCACAGGGGTGTGAGTGCCAATTATTTACTCTCTGACAAAAAGAATTCGGCAGCAGTCTCTGCTGCAGCTCTTCACCTGGAACACCCCAGGGACCCTTCCGTCCTGTGAAAAATGATGTGTGACAAGTGCAACTACTGTATGTTCAATTGTTTCTTTCCCTGAGTTTCAAATCTGAGTCTTCTTGCTTTTCCAACTCCAGGGGGAGTTTCTGATGCTGCTGTCAATGAAGCAATCATATCCGCTTAGCCTCTTTAGAGATGCACATGAGTGGAAAGTGTATTTTATCCTCCACCTACACATGCTTAAGAATTGAGGAATCTCATCCCCCAATACCTGATCATGTTCCCCTTTTCCCACTTCCCTGTCCCCTCTCTTACCACCAAGGTCCTCCTCTGCCTCTTGTGATTGCTTTCTTCTCCCCAAGTGTCAGTAGAAAGATTGGAAACAGGAAACCTCAGGAAGTAAGAAGTAGGGGGACCCTCTAGAATGTACCAGAGACCTGGGAGGTGAGAGAATCTCAGAACTCAAAGAGAGAGACCTTAGATGAAATGCTCTACAGGGGGCATAGGGAAATTGTAGAGTCCCCCTTAGTAGAACACAGGGCATCAAGTAGAGGGATGGGGTTGCCATCTGACAGTCAAAAATTGACCCAGAATTGTTCCTGTCTAAAAGAACTACAGAGGCAAAAATGAAAAAGTGTCTTAGGGAAAGGATGTCCAGTTATAGGCCCAAAATGGTATCCAGTTCAAGGGGAGGCTCCAAAGCCTGATTCAATGGTACACTTACAGATAGGACTAGCATGTCTAGGCTCAGAGAGGCCCAACATGTGGCTGAAAGAGTCAGATGCAGATTTACAACTAAGCAATGGACAGAAGCTCGAGACCCCAGTGGTTGAATTAGCTGGAAGAAGTTAAGAAGGAGGCAGACCACATAGATCTCTTAGGCACCAAACCACGAACCAGGCAGCATACACCAGCTGATATGAAGCCCCTGACACATAGACAGTAGAGGACTTCCTGGTCTGGTCTCAGTGAGAGAAGATGTGCTCAACCCTTGAGAGACATGAGGCCCCAGGGAGTGGGGAAGTCTGGTTGGTTGGATGGGTAGGGTGGGGGGCATACGGACATCCTCTTAGATGTATGAAGGTATGAGATGAGGAACAGTGGCCCAGGTGGAGAGGGTAAAACAAGTGGACTATAAAAAAAGGATTAAAATGTAATAATAAGAAAGAAAGAGAAGGGGCTGGGCGGCGGCGGCGGCGGCGGCAGCGGCAGCAGTGGCTGCTCCAGCTGAAGGGCCATCAGCAGTGGAACCAAGGCGTCACAGGGACCAGTTAGGCCCTGCGCCCATGACCACTGACCTTCGCTGACCAGCCGGGCAGCAAGCAGCTGCAGTTGTGCGGCGCCTTTCCTGCACGGAGGCCACTTCAGAACTCGGCCTCCCACCAGTCAGGAGAGGAGCATCCATCTTGGTTCCGTACTCCAGGAATCGGACAGACATAACATACATAATCCGAGGCCAACACCGCGGTGGTCTGAGCCCGACGGGCGTTGGCCTGCACCCAGGCCCTGGGTGGGTCGGGGGGCCATCGGGGTGCCAACCCAACCAGGAGGTTTTTTGCCCAGGCCTGCGAGCACGCCGCCGCCATTTTGCCTGCAGGACGACAGAGAGCTCAGGCGGGCAGACCTGTAACAGGCATAGCCTAAGGCTAACAAAGCGGGGGTCCAGGCCCCAAAAGGCACAGGACTGACCCCAAGAACTGGGCGGCTTGGTGGGCCATCTGTGAGTCAACCCGCCCAGGAGATTGTTAGCAAAGCAGACTCTCCCGGAGCTTTCAGGGAGCGCGGGCGCGCACGCCCGCCATCCTAGTGACCTGGCAAACCCAATTAACAGTCATAGCCCTAGGGGAACTTTGCTTGGACCTTGGCCTCCCAGGCTTTTGCCTGGACTCAGGGACTGGGCGGCCAGGCTAACCTTGTGTGCAACAGCCCGGTTGGCAGATCGGCTGCCCAGCGGAGTGAGCGGAACACAGGGGAGGTCACAGTAGCATACACCGTCGGCACTCCCTGGGAGTGCACACTGGCTCCATCTGCTCCACAGACACAATCTGGGGCAAGGCCTCAGGCAGAAGCCCTTAGCTCTACTCTCTCCGCTTCCGGATCCAGATCAGTCTGGGCGGCAGCATTACATCTCCAAGTCCTGCAAGTGGCTAGCTGGGCTTCCGGGCGGCCAGCTGGGAGAAGTCAGTGTGCTCCAGTGAATCCAGCGGGGCCCCAGCAGGAGCCTTCGGGTGCCTGCTTTGGGATCTGAACAGCCTGGGCAGCAGCACACTGTCTACAAGCAGTGCAGGAGGTAAGCTGTGCACCAGAGGCCAACTGGGAAGGGGCAGCTTGCACTGGTGAGTACAGCACTGACAAGATAGACTAACACCAGTGAGATCTAGATGGCAAAAGGCAAACGCAGGAACGTCACTAACAGAAATCAAGGCAATATGGCAACATCTGAACCCAATTCTCCTCTACCAACATGTCCTTGATACCCCATCACACCAGTAAAACAAGATTTGGATTTAAAATCACTGGTCATGATGCTGGTACAGGAACACATGAAGGTCATACATAAAGAAATTCAGGAGAAAATGGATCAAAAGTTAGAAGCCCTTGCAAGGGAAACACAAAAATCATTGAAAGAAATCCAGGAGAATACAAAAGCCAACAAGGAGGAAATGCAAAAAAACACTTAAAGAAATACAGGAGAACTTTGCTCAACAGGCTGAGGTCATGAAAGACGAAACACAAAAATCTCTTAAAGAAATACAGGAGAACTTTGGTCAACAGGCTGAGCTCATGAAAGAGGAAACACAAAAATCTCTTAAAGAATTACAGGAAAACACAAACATGCAAGTGAAGGAGCTAAGCAAAACCATCCAGGATCTAAAATCAGAAGTAGAAACAACTAAGAAAACTCAAAGGGAGACAACTTTGGAGATAGAAAGCCTTGGGAAGAAATCAGGGGACAGAGATACAAATATCAACAACAGAATACAAGAGATAGAAGAAAGAATCTCAGATGCTGAAGATTCCATAGAAACCATGGACTCAACAGTTAAAGAAAATGCAAAATGCAAAAAGCTTGTAACCCAAAATATCCAGGAAATCCAGGACACAATGAGAAGACCAAACCTAAGGATTATAGGCATAGATGAGAGTGAAGATTTACAACTTAAAGGGCCAGCAAATATCTTCAATAAAATTATGGAAGAAAACTTCCCTAACCTAAAGAGAGAGATGCCCATGAATATACAAGAAGCCTACAGAACTCCAAACAGACTGGACCAGAACAGAAATACTTCCCGTCACATAATAATCAAAACACCAAATGTTCTAAACAAAGAAAGAATACTAAAGGCAGTAAGAGAAAAAGGCCAAGTAACATATAAAGGAAGACCTATCAGAATCACAGCAGACTTTTCACCTGAGACTATGAAGGCTAGAAGGTCCTGGGCAGATCTCATGCAGACTCTAAGAGAACACAAATGCCAACCAAAACTACTATATCCAGCAAAACTCTCAATCACCATAGATGGAGAAACTAAGATATTTCATGACAAAACCAAGTTTACCCAATATCTATCCACAAACCCGGCCCTAAAAAGGATAATAGGAGGACAACACCAATACAAGGAGGGAAACTTCACCCTGGAAAAAGCAAGATAGTAACCTTTCATCAAACCCAAAAGAAGTTAAGCATTCAAATTTAAAAAATAACGTCAAAAATGATAGGAAGTAACAATCACTATTCCTTAATATCTCTTAACATCAATGGACTTAATGCCCCAATAAAAAGACACAGACTAACTGAATGGATACGAAAACAGGACCCTACATTTTGCTGCTTACAGGAAACACACCTCAGGGTCAAAGACAAACACTACCTTAGAGTAAAAGGCTGGAAGACAATTTTACAAGCAAATGGTCTCAGGAAACAAGCTGGAGTAGCCATTTTAATATCAGATAAAATTGACTTTCAACCCAAAGTCATCAAAAGAGACCCTGAGGGACACTTCTTGCTGGTCAAAGGAAAAATACAAAAAGAAGAACTGTCAATCCTGAACATCTATGCCCCAAATGCAAGGGCACCCTCTTTCGTAAAAGAAACTTTATTAAAACTAAAAGCACACATTGCACCTAACACAATAATTGTGGGTGACTTCAACACTGCACTTTCCTCAATGGACCGATCAGGAAAACAGAAACTAAACAGGGACACAATGAAACTAATTGAAGCTCTGGACCAATTAGATTTAACAGATATATATAGAACATTCTATCCTAAAACAAAAGAATATACCTTTTTCTCAGCACCTCATGGTACCTTCTCCAAAATCGACCATATAATTGGTCACAAGACAGACCTCAACAAATATAAGAAGATCGAACTAATCCCATGCCTCCTATCTGATCACTATGGAGTAAAAGTGGTCTTCAATGCCAACAGAAACAACAGAAAGCCCACATACACGTGGAAACTGAACAATACTCTACTCAATGATACCTTGGTCAAGGAAGAAATAAAGAAAGAAATTAAAGACTTTTTAGAACACAATGAAAATGAAAACACAACATACCCAAATCTATGGGACACAATGAAAGCAGTGCTAAGAGGAAAACTCATAGCCCTGAGTGCCTCCAAAAAGAAAATGGAGAGAGCATACATTACCAGCTTAATGACACACCTGAAAGCCCTGGAACAAAAAGAAGCTATTTCGCCCAGGAGGAGTAGAAGGCAGGAAATCATCAAACTCAGGGCCGAAATCAATCAAGTAGAAACAAAGAGAATCATACAAAAAATCAACAATACCAGGAGCTGGTTCTTTGAGAAAATCAACAAGATAGATAAACCCTTAGCCAGAATGACCAAAGGGCACAGAGAAAGTATCCAAATTAACAAACTTAGAAATGAAAAGGGAGATATAACAACGGAAACTGAGGAAATCCAAAAAATCATCAGATCCTACTACAAGAGCCTATACTCAACACAACTGGAGAATCTGGAGGAAATGGACAATTTCCTTGACAGATACCAAATACCAAAATTAAATCAGGACCAACTAGACCATCTAAACAGTCCCATAATGCCTAAAGAAATAGAAGGAGTCATAGAAAGTCTTCCAACCAAAAAAAGCACAGGACCTGATGCTTCAGTGCAGAATTCTACCAGACCTTCAAAGAAGAGTTAACACCAATACTCTTCAAACTATTCCACAAAATAGAAACAGAAGGAACACTACCCAATTCCTTCTATGAAGCCACAATTACGCTGATACCAAAGCCACACAAAGATCCAACAAAGAAAGAGAACTTCAGACCAATTTCCCTTATGAACATCGATGCAAAAATACTCAATAAAATTCTTGCCAACCGAATCCAAGAACACATCAAAACGATCATCCACCATGATCAAGTAGGCTTTATCCCGGGAATGCAGGGTTGGTTCAATATACGGAAATCCATCAATACAATCCACTACATAAACAAACTCAAAGAACAAAACCACATGGTCATTTCATTGGATGCTGAAAAAGCATTTGACAAAATTCAGCATCCCTTCATGCTTAAAGTCTTGGAGAGAACAGGAATTCAAGGCCCATACCTAAACACAGTAAAAGCAATATACAGCAAACCGGTAGCCAGCATCAAACTAAATGGAGAGAAACTTGAAGCAATCCCACTGAAATCAGGGACCAGACAAGGCTGCCCCCTTTCTCCTTATCTTTTCAATATTGTACTTGAGGTACTAGCTCGGGCAATTCGACAACATAAGGAGGTCAAAGGGATACAAATTGGAAAGGAAGAAGTCAAACTATCATTATTTGCAGACGACATGATCGTCTACCTAAGTGACCCAAAGAACTCCACTAGAGAGCTCCTACAGCTGATAAACAACTTCAGCAAAGTGGCAGGTTATAAAGTCAACTCAAGCAAATCAGTGGCCTTCCTATACTCAAAGGATAAGCAGGCTGAGAAAGAAATTAGGGAAATGACCCCCTTCACAATAGCCACAAACAGTATAAAGTATCTTGGGGTGACTCTTACCAAACATGTGAAAGATCTGTATGATGAGAACTTCAAGACTCTGAAGAAGGAAATGGAAGAAGACCTCAAAAAATGGGAAAAACTCCCATGCTCATGGATCGGTAGAATCAATATAGTTAAAATGGCCATTTTGCCTAAAGCACTATACAGATTCAATGCAATACCCATCAAAATCCCAACTCAATTCTTCACAGAGTTAGAAAGAGCAATTATCAAATTCATCTGGAACAACAAAAAACCCAGGATAGCTAAAACTATTCTCAGCAACAAAAGGAAATCTGGGGGAATCAGTATCCCTGACCTCAAGCAATACTACAGAGCAATAGTGTTAAAAACTGCATGGTATTGGTACAGTGACAGGCAGGAGGATCAATGGAACAGGATTGAAGATCCAGAAATGAACCCACACACCTATGGCCACTTGATCCTCGACAAAGAGGCTGAAAACATCCAATGGAAAAAAGATAGCCTTTTCAACAAATGGTGCTGGTTCAACTGGAGGTCAGCATGCAGAAGAATGCGAATTGATCCATCCTTGTCTCCTTGTACTAAGCTCAAATCCAAATGGATCAAGGACCTCCACATAAAGCCAGACACTCTGAAGCTAATAGAAAAAAAACTGGGGAAGACTCTTGAGGACATCGGTACAGGGAGAAAGTTTCTGAACAGAACACCAATAGCGTATGCTCTAAGAGCAAGAATTGACAAATGGGACCTCATAAAATTACAAAGTTTCTGTAAGGCAAAGGACACCATCAAGAGGACAAATCGGCAACCAACAAATTGGGAAAAGATCTTCACCAATCCTACATCAGATAGAGGGCTAATATCCAATATATACAAAGAACTCAAGAAGTTAGACTCCAGAAAACCAAACAACCCTATTAAAAAATGGGGGTACAGAGTTAAACAAAGAATTCTCACCTGAAGAACTTCGGATGGCGGAGAAGGATCTTAAAAAATGCTCAACTTCATTAGTCATTAGGGAAATGCAAATCAAAACAACCCTAAGATTTCATCTTACACCAGTCAGAATGGCTAAGATTAAAAATTCAGGAGACAGCAGGTGTTGGAGAGGGTGTGGAGAAAGAGGAACACTCCTCCACTGCTGGTGGGGTTGCAAATTGGTACAACCACTCTGGAAAGCAGTCTGGCGGTTCCTCCGAAAACTGGGCACCTTACTTCCAGAAGATCCTGCTATACCACTCCTGGGCATATACCCAGAAGACTCCCCACCATGTAATAAGGATACATGTTCTACTATGTTCATAGCAGCCCTATTTGTAATTGCCAGATGCTGGAAAGAACCCAGGTATCCCTCAACAGAAGAGTGGATGCAAAAAATGTGGTATATCTACACAATGGAGTACTATTCAGCCATTAGAAACAATGAATTCATGAAATTCTTAGGCAAATGGATGGAGCTAGAGAATATCATACTAAGTGAGGTAACCCAGACTCAAAAGGTGAATCATGGTATGCACTCACTAATAAGTGGATATTAACCTAGAAAACTGGAATACCCAAAACATAATCCACACATCAAATGAGGTACAAGAAGAAAGGAGGAGTGGCCCCTGGTTCTGGAAAGACTCAGTGAAACAGTATTCAGCAAAACCAGAACGGGGAAGTGGGAAGGAGTGGGTGGGAGGACAGGGGAAGAGAAGGGGGCTTGCGGGACTTTCGGGGAGTGGGGGTCTAGAAAAGGGGAAATCATTTGAAATGTAAATAAATTATATCGAATAATAAAAAAAAAGAAAAAAAAGAAAAAAAAGAAAGAAAGAAAGAACTGAGGAATCTGCTGATAATAAATACAAGTGCTATAACTTCCTGGGAATGAAGTTAAATCATTTTCTTAACCTGTTATCTTTGGGTTATCTGAAGACATTTATGTGAAAAGTACAGAAGAGTTCATGATATTAGCATCTGTTATGATGCTTCTGACATGATATTGCTGAAAATCTCTCAACACACTATCCTCTATAGAGATCAACAAGGACATGATCCAAGAGTCTTCTGAAAGTTGGCAATTGACAATCAATAATGAACAAACCACAATAGGAATCAAAGGCAATCTATAGGCTTTCAATGGAAAAGTATAAACCTCATTAAAAGCCATTTGTTGTAATATAGAAAAAGAAAATCAAATTAGCATATAAAGATACCATGTTTCATGCAAAAGTTGATTTTATTGCTTTGAAAAGAAAATATGATACTAATTACCATGCTAATGGATGCTTTCTTCTGTTAAAAGAAATAGCTTAAGTAATACAGGGATAATTCTCCAGGAATATAAAATTTTGCAATGAAAGTCATGATAGCTATGTATGGGGGAGACCATTTAGTTATATAAAACCATAAGCACCTTGTAACATTAGTGTCTAATGCATGGTCTAGTAAAGTCCTATGACTTACCACTAAACCACTACCTTTCAGCAATAAATATTTTACATTCATTGAACATTTACTATTTTGTTTTTTCTATATTACATACATAATATTGATTGTTTTCAACTGGAAAAGGTGGGACTTTCTCAGTGATTCATTTTCTTTTTATTGAACATAGATTTTTTTCAATCTATAAAAAATAGATTATTCAGATCCATGCAGCAGCATGGAGGAGGCAGCCAGCACAGGTTAGACCTGCCCTGAAGTTCAGAGGATCCAGTCCAGAGACATCTGGTAAGAGCCTTCCGGTTTCTGCCTCCGCATTGGGAACATCCTCTTCAACAGCATGCCTTCTCAAATTGCGCAGGACTCCAGCTGTACACCCAGTTGCACAGAGGAGACAGCCAGCACAGCCTGCACCCAGAGCTGATCGGGGCCACAGAGCTACATACCCAAAATATAACTACAAGAGAGTAGGTCTCACAGAAGTACTACCATCTTGCATATTGGTGTACACAGAGAAAACAGGTCTCCCAGGAGCACAGAGAAGACCTAGTCAGAGACAGCAACACTAGCTTATACCAGATAAACAGATGGCAAAAGGCAAATGCAAGAACATCACTAACAGAAACCAAGGCAACATGACTCCATCTGAACCAAGTTCTCCAACAACAGCAAGTCCTGGATACCTCAACACCCCAGAAAAGCAAGACCTGGATTTAAAATCACACTTCATGATGTTGTTAGGGGATTTCAAGGAAGACCTTAATGACTCCCTTAAAGAAATGAAATACAGGACAACAAGAATCAACAGGTAGAAGCCCTTCAAAAGGAAACACAAAAAAATCGCTTAAAGAAATATGGGAGAACATGGGTCAACAGATAGAAGCCCATAAAGAGGAAACACAAAAATCACTTAAAGAAATACAGGAGAACATGGATCAACAGGCATAAGTCCTGAAAAAGACAACAGAAAATTCCCTTAAAGAATTATAGGAAAATGCAAACAAACAAGTGAACGAGATTAGCAAAACCATTCAAGATCTAAAAACAGAAGTAGAAACAACTAAGAAATCACAAAGGGAGACAAATTTGGAGATAGAAAAGCTTGGAAAGAAATCAGGAGTTATAGATTCAAACATCAACAACAGAATACAAGAGATGGAAGAAAGAATCTTGGGTGCTGAAGATACTATAGAAAGCATTGGCTCAACATCAAACAAAATGAAAAATGCAAAAAGCTTGTAATCCAAAACATCCAGGAAATCCAGGACACAATGACATGACCAAACCTAAGGATTATAGGTATAGAAGAGAGTGAAGGGAGTAACTCAGATTTTAGCTACTGTGGTCAAGCAGTCAGCTTGGCCGGGTGTGCAGGGAACACCAGAGTGGGGGATTGCTTGGATTGCAGCCTGCCTGGGTTCCTTCTGCAAATGGGAGCTGGGCAGGTCTATAGCTGTCTATGCAGGTATACTGCAAAAAAGTGTCTGACCTGCAGGGAGTCCCACAGTTAGACGAAGCCCTGGTCCAAGGTCACCAACTTCTTGGATCCAGTGACAAACCACCAGCTTTGCCAGGGAAGCTTTTGACCTGCAGGGAATCCCACAGTTAGATGTAGCCCTGGTCCAAGGTCACCACCATTTTGGATCCTGTGACAAAGCAGCCAGCTCAGCCAGGTACACAGAAGACACCAGAGTGAAGGACTGCTTAGGACACAGCCCGCCTGGGTTCCTTCCACATGAGGGAGCCAGGCATGTATTCTGCAAGGAAGCATCTAACCTGCAGGGAGTCCCAGGGTTAAAGGGAACCCTATGTTCTGAAGTCCCCACCATCTTGGCTACTGTGGCCAAGCAGCCAGCTCAGCTGGGTGTGCAGGGAACACTGGAGTGGGGGATCACTGAGTCAGGGGGTCAGTTGGGTCGCAGCCCGCTTGGGCTCCTTCTGCATGAAGGAACTAGGCAGCTCTACAGCTGTCTGGGCACATATCCTTCAGGGAAGCTTCTGACCTGCAGGGAGTCCCGCAGTTAGATGGAGCCTTGGTTCAAGGTCCCCACCATCTTGGCTCCTGTGGCCAAGCAGCCAGTTCAGCCAGAGACCTCTGCCACATCTGATATAAGAAGATCCCACTTTCTGATACTCTCTAAAGAACCGGCAGGAGCAGGTTAATCACCACTGACCCTTTCCATCAGATGTGGCAGACCTGTGCCACATCTGAGACAGGGAAAATCCTACTTCCTCTCGAGAACGGACAGGAGCAGGTTTTTGGGTAGAAGTGGGGCATTCCAGAACCAGCATCAGCAAAGCATTTGAAACCCAGCAGCAAGCCCTATCCTGGGCCGTTTGATCTACAGAGTGATCAGTGCTTGGAGGTGGTCCTCATGGGATCCACCATCTTCACTACCAGGCAGACCAGACAGGCAACACCAGGTACACAGAGACAATCCGAGTACAGCACTGCTTGGGACAAGGCACACTAGGGCTCCAACAGCACCCAAGAGTATGGCAGGACATCAGCAATCTGTGCCAGGGGAAACCCAGTCATCAGGGGTTCAGAAATAGCCTTACAGGCCCACATAACAAGTACCATCCAATGACAGGAGAACCAACTAACGCCAGAGATAACCAGATGGCAAAAGGGAAATGCAGGAATGTTACTAACAGAAATCAAGGCAATATGGCAGCATCTGAACCCAATTCTCAAACAATAGCAAGTCCTGGATACCCCAACACACCAGAAAAACAAGATTTGGATTTAAAAATCACTGGTCATGATGCTGTTAGAGGAACACAAAAAGGACATAAATAAATCTCTTAAAGAAATACAGGAGAACATGACTAAGTTAGAAACCCTTAACAATAGAAACACAAAAATCACTTAAAGAAAATCAGGAGAATATGGGTCAACAGATAGAAGCCAATAAAGAGGACACAAACATCACTTAAAGAAATGCAGGAGAAATTGAATCAACAGTAAGAAGTCATGACAGAGGAAACACAAAAATCTATTAAAGAAATACAGGAAAACACAAAAAAGAAAGTGAAGGAACTGAGCAAAACCATCCAGTACCTAAAAACAGAAGTAGAAACAACTAAGAAATCACAAAGGGAGACAATTTTGGAGTTAGGAAACCTTGGGAAGAAATCAGAGGCCAGAGATGCAAATATCAACAACAGAATTCAAGAGATAGAAGGAAGAATCTCAGATGCCGAAGATACCATAGAAACCATTGACTCAACAGTCAAAGAAAATGCAAAAAGCAAAAAGCTTGTAACCCAAAACATCCAGGAAATCCAGGACAATATGAGAAGACCAAACCTGAGGATTATAGGTATAGATGAGAGTGAAGATTTACAACTCAAAGAGCCAGCAAATATCTTCAACAAAATTGTGGAAGAAAACTTCCCTAACTTAAATAGAGAGTTTCCTATGAATATACAAGAAGCCTACAGAACTGCAAACAGACTGGATCAGAACAGAAATATCACCCATCACATAATAATCAAAACCCCAAATGTACTAAACAAACAAAGAATATTAAAAGCAATAAGAGAAAAAGGCCAAGTAACATAAAAGGAAGACTTATTAGAATTACACCAGACTTCTCATCAGAGACCATGAAAGCTAGAAGATCCTGGGCAGATCTCATGCAAACTCTAAGAGAACACAAATGCCAGCCAAGACTACTATACCCAGCAAAACCCTCAATCACAATAGATGGAGAAACCAAGATATTCCATGATAAAACCAAATTTATACAATATCTTTCCACAAACCCTACCCTATAAAGGATAATAGGTGGAAAACACCAATACAAGGGGGGAAACTACACCCCGGAAAAAGCAAGATAGTAAACTTCTTTCATCAAACCCAAAAGAAGACAACCACTCAAATAAAAAAAAAGCATAAAAAATAACAGGAAGTAATAATCACTAATCCTTAATATCTCTTAACTTCAATAGACTCAATTCCCCAATAAAAAGACATAGACTAACAGACTGGATAAGTAAACAGGACCCTACATTTTGCTGCATACAGGAAACACACCTTGGTGTCAAAGACAAACACTACCTCAGAGTAAAAGGCTAGAAAACAATTTTACAAGCAAATGGTCTTAGGAAACAAGCCTGAGTAGCCATTCTAATATCAGATAAAATTGACTTTTAACCTAAAGTCATCAAAAGAGACACGGAAACACACTTCTTTCTTTCTGGTCAAGGGAAAAATCCACCAAGAAGAACACTCCATTTTGAACATCTATGCTCCAAATGCAAGGGCACCCTCATTCGTAAAAGAAACTTTATTAAAGCTCAAAGCACACATTGCACCTAACACAATAATTGTGGGTGACTTCAACACTCCACTCTCCTCAATGGATAGATCAGAAAAACAGAAACTAAATAGGGACACAGTGAAACTAATTGAAGTATTGGACCAATTTGTTTTAACTGATATATATAGAACATTTCATCCTAATGCAAAAGAATATACCTTTTTCTCAGCACCTCATGGTACCTTCTCCAAAATAGACCATATAATTGGTCACATCAGACCTCAATAGGAATAAGAATATCAAACTAATCCCATGCCTCCTATCAGATCACTATGGAGTAAGGGTAGTCTTCAATAGCAACAAAGGCAACAGAAAGCCTACATACACATGGAAGCTGAACAATGCTCTACCCAATGATACCTTGGTCAAGGAAGAAATAAGGAAAGAAATCAGACTCTTTAGAATGTAATGAAAATGAAGTCATAACATACCTAAACTTATGGGACACAATGAAAGCAGTGGTAAGAGGAAAACTCATAGCCATGAGTGCCTCCAAAAAGAAATTGGAACATACACTATTAGCTTAATGGCACACCTGAAAGCTCTGGAACAGAAAGAAGCTAATACACCCAAGAGGAGTAAAGGCAGGAAATCATCAAATTCAGGGTTGAAATCAACTAAGTAGTAACAAAAAGAACCATACAAAGAATCAACAGAACTAGGAGCTGATTCGTTGAGAAAATCAACAAGATAGATAAACCCTTAGCCAGAATAACCAGGGGGCATAGAGACAGTATCCAAATTAACAAGATCAGAAATGAAAAGGAAGATATAACAACAGAAACTGAGGAAATTCAAAAAATTATCAGATCCTACAACAAAACCCTATACTCAACATAACTGGAAAACCTGGTGGAAATGGACAATTTCCTAGACAGATACCAAATACCTAAATTAAATCAGGATCAAATGGACCATCTAAACAGTCTCATAACACCTAAAGAAATAGAAGTGGTTATTGAAAGTCTTCCAACCAAAAAAAGCACAGGAAAAGATAGCTTTAGTGCAGAATTCTATCAGAACTTCATTGTATAAAGCCACAATTCCGATTATACCAAGGCCACACAAACATCCAACAAAGATAGAGAACTTCAGACCAATTTCTTTTATGAATGTCAATGCAACAACATCCAATAATGTTCTTGCCAACTGAATCTAGTAAAACATTGAAACTATCATTCACCAAGATCAAGGATGCTTCATACAAGTGATGCAGGGTTGGTTCAATTCAGAAATCCATCAATGTAATTCACCACATAAACAAACTCCAAGAAAAAAAAAACCTCATGGTCATTTCATTAGGTGCTGAAAAAGCATTTGACAAAATTCATCATCCTTTAATGCTAAATGTCTTGAAAGATCAAGAATCCAATGCTCATATCTAAACATAGTAAAAACAATATACAGCAAACCAGTAGCCAATATCAAACTAAATGGAGAGAAACTTGAAGCATTCTCAGGGACCAGACAAGGTTGCATTCTCTCTCCATATCTATTCACTATAGTACTTGAAGTTCTAGCTAGAGCAATTACACCACAAAAAAAGGTCAAAGGAATACAAATAGAAAAGGAGGAAATCAAGTTATCACTATTTGCAGATGATATGATAGTATGCTTAAATGAACCAAAAAACTCCACTAGAGAACTCCTACAGCTGATAAACTTCAGCAAAGTGGCTGGATATAAGTTTAGCTCAACCAAATCAGTAGCCTTCCTCTAATCAAAGAATAAACAGGCTGAGAAAGAAATTTGGGGAACAACTCCCTTTAAAATAGTCACAAACAATATAAAATATCTGGGGGTGACTCTAACCAAACAAATGAAAGATCTGTATGATAAGAACTTCAAGTCTCTGAAGAAAGAAATTGAAAAAGACCTCAGAAAATGGAAAGATCTCCCATGCTCGTAGAATGGCAAGATTAATACAGTAAAAATGGACATCTTGCCAAAAGCAAACGACAAATGCAATGCAATCCCCATCAAAACCCCAACTCAATTCTTCATAGAGTTAGAAAGAACACATCTCAAATTCACCTGGAATAACAAAGAACCCAGGATAGCTAAAAGTATTCTCAACAGTAAAAGAATATCTGTGGGATATTCAGTATCCCGACCTCAAGCAATACTACAGAGCAATAGTGCTAAAAACTGCATGGTATTGGTACAGTGACAGGCATGTAGATCAGTGGAATAGAATTGAAGACCCGGAAATGAATCCACACATCTATGGTCACTTGATCTTTGACAAAGGAGCTAATTTCTTCCAGTGGTATAAAAGATAGCCTCTTCAACAAATAGTGCTGGCTCAACTGAGGGCTAGCGTGCAGAATAATGTAAATCAATCCATTCTTTTTTTTTTAATATTTTGATGGTTTAACTTTATTTCTTGTAATTTTTTAAATATTTTTATTTTCTATATTCTTTGTTTACATTCCAAATGATTTCCCAGATCCCCCCTCCCCATATGTCCCATAAACCTTCTCTCCATCCCTTCTCCAATCACCTCCCTCCTTTTTCTCTGTCCTTATATTCCCTTGCCATGCTAGATCAATCCTTTCCAGGATCAGGACCCTCTCCATACTTCTTCACTGGAGTCATTTGTTATGCAATTTGTGCCTTGGGTATTCAGGGCTTCTGGGCTAATTAATATCCACTTATCAGAGATTGCATTCCATGTGTATTCTTTTGTGATTGGGTTACCTCACTTAGGATGATATTTTCCAGATCAAACCATTCTATTCTTATCCCCTTGTACTAAGCTCAAGTCCAAGTGGATCAAGGACCTCCACATAAAACCAGACACATTGCAACTAATAGGAAAAAAACTGGGAAATTGCCTTTAACACATAGGCACAGGAGGAAAGTTCCTGAACAGAACCCCAATAGCCTATGTCCTAAGATCAAGAATTGACAAATAGAACCTCATAAAATTACAAAGTTTCTGTAAAACAAAGGATACTGTCAATAGGACAAAATGGTAACCAAGGGATTGAGAATAGATCTTTACCAACCCTACATCCAACACAGGAATAATATCCAAAATATACAAAGAACTCAAGAAGTTAGACTCCAGAGAACCAAATAACCTTATTAAAAAATGGGGCACAGAGCTAAACAAAGACTTTTCACCTGAGGAATATCAAATGGCTGAGAAGCACCTAATGAAATGGTCAACATCCTTAGTCATCAGGAAAATGCAAATCAAAACATCCTTGAGATCGCACCTCACACTAGTCAGAATGGCTAAGATTAAAAACTCAGGAACCAGCAGGTGTTGGTGAGGATATAGAGAAAGAGGAACACTCCTCCACTGCTCTTGGGAGTGCAAGCTGGTAAAACTACTCTAGAAATCAGTCTGACAGTTCCTCAGAAAACTGGGCATAATACTATAGGAGGACCCTTTTATACCACACCTGGGCATATACCCAGAGGATTCCCCCAAATTTAATAAGGACACATGCTCCACTATGTTCATAGAAGCCTTATTTATAATAGCCAGAAGCTGGAAAGAATCCAGATGTCCCTCAATGGAGGAATGGATACAAAAATATGTGGTATATATACACAAAGGAGTACTATTCAGCCATTAAAAACAATGAATTCATGAAATTCTTAGACTAATAGTTGAAACTGGAGACTATCATCCTGAGAGAGATAACCCGATCACAAAAGAACACTCAGGGTATGCCCTCACTGATAAGTGGATATTAGTCTAGAAGCTTGGAATACCCAAGACACAATTCACATATCAAATGATGCCCAAGAAGGAGGAAGAACAAAGTATGGATACTCTAGTCCCTCTTAGAAGGAGGAACAACATTCCCATAGAAGAAGATACAGAGTCTAAGTGTGGAGTAGAGTCTGAAGGAAAGACCATCCAGATACTATCCAACCCAGGAATCCATCCCATATACAATTACAAAACCCAAATACTATTGTGGATGCCCACAAGTGCTTGCTGACAGGAGCCAGATATAACTGTCACCTGGGAAGCTCTGGTAGCGCATGACATATACAAGGGGGGAACTCTTAGCCAGCCATTGAACTGAAAATGGATGAGATAGAGAAAGAACCAAAGGAGCTGAAGGGGTTTGCAATGTCATAGGAGGAACAATATGAATCACCAAGTATTCCCAGAGCTCCCAAGGACAAAACCATCAACCAAAGAGTACACTTGGAGTTGCCCATGGCCCCAGACACATCAGCAGAGGATAATCTTGTTGGACACCAAATGGGGGAAAGCCCTTGGTCCTGGAAAGACTTGGTACTGTAGAATAGAGGAATACCAGGACAGGGAAAAGGGACTGGTTTGATTGGGGACGGGGAGACGGCTTATGGGATTTTCAGGGGAGGGGAAAACCAGGAATGTGGAGAATATTTGAAGTGTAAATAAAGAATATACCTAATAAAAAATAAATTATTCAATTAGACCCCTCAGGGCTCCCAGAGACTAAGCCATCAACCAAGGGGTACACATGGCTCTAGTTGCATATGTAGCAGAGGATTGCCTTGTCAGGTATCAATGGGAAGAGAGGTCATTGGCCCTATGAAAGCTCAATAGATGCTCCAATATAAAGGAACTGAAGGTAGAGAGGTGGAAATGGAGTGAGTGGAGTAACACCCTCATAGAAGTTGGGGGAGGGAAGATTGGTTTCCGGGAGGGGGGAACCAGGAAGGGGGATAACATTTTAAATGTAAATAGGAATATATTCAATTAAAAAAAAGAAAATAGATTTTTCCATATAACATGCCCAGATTGATATGTTCATTCACTCTGCTACTTTCAGTTCCTCCATCCCTGATCTCCCGTCTCCACCCACCCTTTATTGCCTCTAATTATAAACAGGATTCCAAGGCATAACAATGAAATAAAATAAGTTTTTTTTTTAAAAAAAGCAAGCAAGTAGGAATAGAAAAGGCAAACAAACAGAAGGAAAGAACCCCAAGAACTGGCAGAACAAATAGATACAGTTAGAGTCCCACTCACTAGAAGCAGATTAATCATAAAAATCCCAGCACTTGGGAGGCAGAGGCAGGTGGATTTCTGAGTTCAAGGCCAGCCTGGTTGACAGAGTAAGTTCCAGGACAGCCAGGGCTACACAGAGAAACCCTGTCTCAAAAGCAGAAGGCATAACCTACACACAGATAATGGTTAGGATGTGTGTGTGTGTGTGTGTGTGTGTGTGTGTGTGAGAGAGAGAGAGAGAGAGATAGATAGAGAGAGAGAGAATGAGAATGATAAAATTAAGAGAAAAAAGAGGCAAAGTCCAGATGAAGAGCCCACCAAAGATGCTATTGATTTCTCTTTCTGTTGGCCACCTAACAATGGGCATGCAGCCTATCCTTATGTATAGTTTTCCTTATGCATAGTTTATTTTCTGAGTGAGACTCCCTTGGAGAAAATTTAATTTTCATTTATAAGTGGTTGTCAATTGGAGATCACGTTTGTGTTAGTGATGGTGGCATGTGTCCACTTCTTTTAGTTGCAGGACCCCATCTGATGCAGATGCATGGGACCTTGTACATGCTCCCTCCATTTCTGGAGTTCACATGTATGTCCATCATGTTGATTTATACAGCCTTGTATCTTTGGTGTTCTCCATACCCCCTGGATCTTACACTTTCTCTCTCTTCTCTTCTGCAGGGTTCTCTGATCCTTGAGGGGAAGAATTTGCTGAAGACATCCCATTTAGAATGAATGTTCCAAGATCTGCCATTCTCTGTATGTCTGACTGCAGGTCTCTGCATTTGCTTCTATCTGTCATCAGAAGCTTATCTGAGGATGACTGAGCAAAGCAATGCTTGGTGGGCATAACAAAATGTCATTAGGCAACATTTTAATTTTTACTATGGTTCTTTAGTGGAAGAGCAGTACTTGGTTGTATCCTGGGTAACTATGTTGTATAATCTCATGTTCTTGGTTACTTAATCTTTCAAGTGAGGCTTACCTCTCCTGGAGTAAGCCACAAGGCAATTCAGTTATTGATTAGAAATTCTCCTAAGCTTTTATGCCACCGTTACACTAGCATATCTTATAGACTGGACACCATTGTAGATCAAAGTTTTTGTAACTGGTATTTACATTTCTCCTTAGGTAGCACACAGAGACCTGGTACCAAGAAAACTATCCTGTCGTGAGAAGGCTCTGTGTAGGCACTAGATCAACTTCTCCATGTTCCATGAGTTGTGTAGGTATTTGGAATAACAACCTATAGCTTTGGCAATAGCCTCAGTTATTTGGGTATTTCCATGGGACCTCTTTGGCCAATGGCTTAATTAGATGTAACCCATTTCTGATGCTGGAATCTCCATTTGGTAACAAAATATGTCCTCCTGGGGCTTACTCTCTTTCACCATTTGGTCAATTCATTTAGATCACTATCATATATGTATATATTTCAAGAGGCTGTTACTATACTTGGCTGCCCTATAACTCCTCAAATGAGCTTTGATTTTGCCTGTGACTCCCTTTATTCCCTACCCTTGCCTCTTCTTTCCTTCATTCCTACTTGATCCTTCCATTTTGTTCCTTTCA
The DNA here is from genome assembly GCF_947179515.1 of Apodemus sylvaticus. NCBI lineage: Eukaryota > Metazoa > Chordata > Mammalia > Rodentia > Muridae > Apodemus > Apodemus sylvaticus. The sequence goes on along the minus strand of NC_067472.1, from coordinate 9,832,698 downwards.
ATTCATTCATAAATATCTACTCTATTTCTGTTTCTTATGGAGATCTATGTGTTTCCCCCATTACTTTACTCTATACCTAATCTCTGCGGTTCTACAATTGTTGGTTGATTGAATCTACTTAACAGATAATAACCACATATTGCCAAATACATAATGTACTTGTTTTTCTAGGTCAGGATAATTTTTTCTGGTTCCATCCAATCCATGAAAAAATTATCATTTCACTTTTTAATGCCCGAGCAATATTTTATTGTTTATATGTATCAATTTGTTTATCTATATGTGAGTTGATGATTATAGTCTATGCAACCTAAGATATGATATAAGGGAACAGTGACAGTAAAGTAAAAAATTAACATTGAGTCTATTGGTCTTTAGCTTACTTAGGCTAGTCCTGTGTGTGGCAGACACAAAGATAGTATATTTCTGCTGGGCCATCCTTTGCTTATGGGTCAGAGGGTAGGCAGACTCAATTTAATGATGATCTTGATGACCTGTTCTCTTCAGGTACAGAAACTATCTTTAGATAAAATATACAGTTCTGTACTATTGTCAGTATGCCCTTGCTGCAGAAGGCTAGTGACCCTCATTGTGAGAATCCATCAGAGCTTGTCATTAACTGCAAATTGTATCTTGTTAAACCCTTCCCATACGTGACCACAGGTCCTTTTTGGTCCCACACAGCAAATGTCAAGATTGTTTTTATTATAGTTAAGCTTACCATACAGACTTTTGTTCACAGAACTCTCTTTTTAAAAATAAGTTTATTTGTCTGCATTCCAAACGTTGCCCCCTTCCTGGTATGTTCTCCTGAGTTCTTCAACCCATCCCCCATTCCCTCTGCTTCTGACAGGGTGTTCCCCAACCTACTCCCACCTCAGCCCAACTAACATCCCTTTTCCCCGAGGAATCAAGTTTCTACAGGACTAAGTGCATCCTTTCCAACTGAGGCCAGACAAGGCAGTCCTATGCTACATATGCAGCAGGGTTGACAGACCAGCCCACTTATGCTCTTTGGTTGGAACCTTAGTCCCTGGGATCTCTGAGGGGTCCAGGTTAGTTGATACTGTTGTTCCTCCTAAAGTGTTACATTCCTCTTCCGCTCCTTCAGTCTAAAGCCAGAAATACTTAAGGTCTTCTAGAATACTGGCAATGTAATTTTTAAAGGAATAGCATTATTTACTTGGTTCAAAACCTGAAGACTTTTACCAAGTGTTTTGCTTTTTTCATTATGTAAGGAAGTAAGAGATAAAATCTAGAATATGCCTTAGCCTATGATAGAGTACTGAGCTTATGCAATGTACTTGATAGGGACTACCCATTTTGGCTTGTAATTTATGTCATTTATTTCTGCCATATCAAAGAATTACTCAGGTACATACTGTGAATATCTACACCTGTGATACATAATATAATATCACCAATACAGTCAGTCATGTAATGGTCAGTATTGTCAGACAGTCTATGTCATTTTGCACTGTATTATGATAGGAAACAAGAAGGGTAACAAACCCTTAAGGATGATTGTGAACCAAGACAGTTATTAACTTTATATTAATGAGAAGAGTTTATCAGCTCAATGCCTGCCTCTGGTCTATACTCCATGACCTCCAACTCCTCAGTTGGCCCAAAACCCCTCTGATCATAGTGGGGAAAGAAATCAAAATGCTTGCCATTGAAAATGGATTTTGCATGTGTAAATCTGACATTACCAGTGACAGAGTGCCCAGTCCCATGTTCCTCAACATTGTAAGGAACTGCCATACAATGAAATCATAATAGGTATGGTATGGCATAAAAGAACTTCTTTGTGGATGATAATGTCTAGAGTAAGTAATATATATCCACTGAAATAGCCCATAGGATTTGGCATTGTCCCCAAATAGAATGCCATAGAGCACCTGTGACACTGCCACTACTCTAAAGAACTATATTTGACCCCAGAGATATACTAGGTTTTGCTTTCTGAGGTCCCTTATGCTCCAAAGATAGCAGAGATAAGATAACACAGATTGTGTTTTGAAACTTTCAACAACACAACCATACATGTGGCCACTCAGGTGGAATTGGCCCTGTCTGTCTCTGAGCAAACGCTTTCATTGTCGTGGATTCTATGGGCAGAGTATATTTATCTCCCATCTTCAAGGGTTATATCCTTACTTAGGACATTTTGTGTCTGGACCTCACTGGCCAGGACTTGAAAGACTATCACACAAAGAGCTTGACTAAACTATACTTCAACATCAGCATCATAGCTGAGCTTGAGTTTGTATATCACATCAAGTAAAAAGATGAGCTGTGTTGTTATGGATTTTGACCAGTCATGTCTACATACTCCCCCTTATTCAATTAAAAGTGAGTTCTGACATTCCCAATGTACAGGTGGTCACCATTGGATAAGAGTTCATGTGCACACTTCCAGCCTCTATTACTGTGGTATCCATAAGGCAATCTTTAACTCTTTGCTGAAGTGTGTTGCAGACATCGGTAAGAACATATGCATCAATGGGTGCTACCTGAGCTTATGTAATGTACTTGATGTGGACTGCCCATAATGGTGCTTCCTGAGCTGTTGGTACCACCATGTATCCAACCATTACTGAAAGGATGCAGGAGCTGATGATCCTAATGTCCAACACAATGATAATCATGACCTTTATTGCTCATAGCACAGGTACTCAGTCTGGATTGGCAGATGTATCTTGGCTTGACTGCCTACCTTCAGAATGTCGCTCAGCAAGCATGAGTGTGATAATTCAGGACTCTCAGTCATCCAGACAAATGCTTCTATATGGACTGAAGAATTTATCAGGTTGACAGAACGTCTAGCTACGGCTCTCATCTCAATAGCCGTCAAATCTTCTCTTGGCTTTGTCCTATGTTCCAATGCAGCTACATTGCTCCTACTATTTCAGAATTATATCACCTTCTTTCTACCAGAAAGGACAGTTTGCATTTTCAGATGATGCTACTATCCAACTCTCCAACCTGTTCATCATCCCCTTGGCAAAAATCCACATGAGCTTATTTTGTAGTAACAGTTGGCTCTGGAACCTTGTGCTACCCCTATGAGACCATAAGTCCCCAGAGAGAAACTTATCCTTCAGGCTTAATTCTGGTGTCAGTACTGGACCATTGGATTTTTGCTGATATTTGACCCTGTGTTTAAGTGAACTTTTTCCTTTTCACATCTTTGAACACTAGGTCCATGCGGGTTAATTACTTAGCAGAAGAGAGATCACTGCAGAAGAGAAATCTAGCCAGAGGATCTGTGTGAACACCATGCAATGATTTGTGGAGGGTGTTTCAGGATGGTTTCAAGATTCCTCAAGGTTAACAGAGATCCTGAAACCAGCCATAGCTTGTCTTGCTGATCAGACAAGATCGGAATGTCCAAGCATAAGCACTTTCAGTTCTGGTGTTTGCCCTCCTGAAAAAAAAAAAAAGGGGATTCTTGACTGACTTGTATTAAGAATGTTTGACTTTGCACCAGCTTTATTCATCTTTTTAACTTATGTATTTTTATATGTAATCATTTAAAAATGATGAATTTTGTTTTTTACTGTTCAGTGAGAACGTCAGGCCCAGCAATATGTCAATATGTAAACAACATAAAGTGCTATAGTGAAAAAAGTATAGAGTTTCTCAGTTTTCTTTCTGATTGGTATAGGAAAATATGCAATCTGAAGATTGACACCATGCTTTTCTCTGTTAAGGTGCACATCAAGGATAACCAACAGAAATGGAACTGAGACTCTAGCTAGGGGACTATACAGACAGCATGTGATTTATATGTTAATTAGCCTAACAAACACAAAGAAATATAATGGGAGTCACCATAACTGAGCCTTTTAAATCCTTTATGATGAATCCTCTTATGCCATCTGAGTTTGGTTTTTTCTTCTCCTTTTGTGCCATGATGAGATATAGGGCCAGTTTAAAAGGATTTCTAGGATTCCCCACCACCATAGTCATTATTCAAAATACAAGTAATAAATGTGGAACTTTGGAAGATTACATTGATTTTCTATGTGTGAAACTCCTTGGATAATCAGTGTTGGTTCCATTGTAAATATCAGTATAAAATCAAATGGGGAATTATGACTGTTGTGGTAGGAGGCAGTTGCTCCAAGCCTATTATAATTCAATCTTATTTGTATAGTTGTATAAAATATTAAATATGTTGCTACAATCTCCTTTTTTCAGTAATCACCAAATCCTAATAACCATTATATTATCTGCCACTCAGAACATCTAGCTACGGCTCTCATCGCAATAGCCATCAAATCTTCTCTTGGCTTTGTTCTATGTTCCAATGCAGCTACATTGCTCCTACTATTTCAGAATTACATCACCTTCTTTCTACCAGAAAGGACAGTTTGCATTTTCAGATGATGCTACTGTCCAACTCTCCAACCTGTTCATCATCTCCTTGGCAACAATCTCCAAATCCTCCTAAAGAACATGGGCATATGGCAATTTTATGGCCTTACTATTTAAAGAAAAGATATTCTTTTAAAGATTTTATTCATTCTTGCGCCATCTGCCATAGCCACCCCTAAACCATTGCTTCACTCTATACAGGTTATCCCTTGCTATGAGCACCCAGTTAGCCTCATGCTAGTAATACTTATCCTAGTAAATCACAGCAAGTAAATTGAAATATATTTACTAAATCATTAAAATATCCATTATCTAAATTTAGTTTCTACACTTACCCATACACAGATACTCAGAACTTAGTATCAATCCTAACTTGGTAGAACTTACTCAATCCTCCCTGGGTAGATAATATCTCAGGCACTGTATTAGTTACTTTTCTATTCCCATAGTAAAACACTGTGACCAAGGCAACTTATAAAGGAGTTTAACAAGGCATAGGATTCCAGAAAGTTGGTGTTTCTGAAAGAAGAGAATAATTAGAGTGGAAGAATCAGCTGAGAGCTAAGTTTAAAAACAAAAGATGGAGGCAGAGAGAACTGACTGGAAACACACATGACTTTTGAAACCTAAAACCCTGCCCCTATAAACAACTTCTCATGTAGCGCCATACCTTATAAGTCTTCTGAAACAGTTTACCAACTGGAGACCAACTATTCAAATGCCAGAGACTTATGGGTAACATCTCATTTAAACTGTCATAGGCACCAGAGAGAAAAAGTCAATCTGGACAAAATACATCCTAGAAAAAGTGAGGGAATATTAATCTATAAAGGAGGTGGCCTTTAGATCATCTACAGGGATGTACACATGTGAGAAATGCAGTTATTACCTAGAAAGAATAAGACAATCTGAAAAATCAAGATTACTCACTAAAATTAGAGAATTTCAGAGACATCAAAATTTCCTCACAATCTATCACCAGGGCATACTTTCATTTTGTTTTATTATTTTATTTATTTCATTCTGTTTATCTTTTAATCTCTTTTACTATCCTGGCACAAAAACAAGTTAGAAATTCAAACTTCCTTTTGAGCTTGGATACTATGAAGACTGTGTGTGTGTGTGTGTGTGTGTGTGTTCAGATTTTTCTTGTTTCTGCCTACAGGAAATTATGCCTTGTTTTGGAAGGGGACTTCTGTCATTCATACCATCTTCTGATTACTAGTGAATGGCTATCAGCTTTTTATTTTTCATTTTTTTCAATCACCAAAACACTTGGTTTTTAGATTGCTACATTGAGAAAACTAACTTAAATTTTTCTTTAGAATTCTGTGCTCAGTTTTCTCCTAAATTATACATAAAGACAGAGTGCTGTTCCCAGGGCAAACTGAATGTGTTCCAAATTTGAAAGCAGAGAGTTAGAATTAGCATTATTATGTAATTTCATATAGTACATGGCAAATGTTTTTGTATGGTTCTAGGACTCTTACTTCCAAAATAATGGTGTTCTTTTTTGGATTATTAAAAAAAAGACTTTTTCACCCATTCTGGACTTTTAAACCCATCTGATACCATATATTTACTCCGAATGGTACATGCCCTATGCTACCCAAAATGTCACAAGTTCTTCTTATATAGTATACACTTTTGTTAGAATTGTATTTATATTTCATTGATATAATTATTGATTTATATATGTAATTATATATAATAATACAAATATATAATTAAATATGTAGTTATATATTTAACTACTAATATGTTCCATTTATATATTTATATCAGTCTCTGGCAAGTATCCTTATACATAAATAAATTACTATTTAACTTTGTATAAATCTCACAATAAAGTAATACATTTAATAATGAAGGTATTTCTGTTTTCTATGTAAACTTTATCCTATATCAGTCATTAGCAATGTACACCTGTTTTCACAAAGATGATGAATCTGTTATTTTGACTTTTTGGTCACCCTGATCTATGGTTAGACATACCATTTTATAAAGCACAGGATGGACTGCTATCATGTGCTAGACCTGAAGCTGGGAACAGGAGATGGAGGAGATATAGCACAGACTCAGCCTTGAGTATCCTTGTCCAAATCTGGTAGAAGAAACATACATAAATGTGCAAACTTCAGCACATGATAGGCATGGGTGCCGGGATGAAACTGAGACAAAAGACCTGAAATGTTCTTCATAAGGTGATTATAGATATATATCAAAAGGTCTGTCATGCCATGACTTAAACAACTCTCAGTCTCTGTGACTCTAACATATTTTGATAAAACAAATGACTTCATCCTTGGACAGCAAAGTAGATAGGCTCTAAGTGTCTTTAAAATATTTTTCTTACATAGGTTTTAAATATTGTTTCTCATAATAAAATTATCCTTAACTTAATAATTAGAAAACTGAAGTGTATCACCTAGAGAACAACTGATAGACTTTTAGAACCAAGTCTTGGAATGAAGAGAGAGTTCAGCAGTTTTGATCATGTATTGCTCTTGTGAATGACTTGAGTTCAGTTCTAAACACCCACATTAGGTAGTTCAGGGTTATCTTTAATGCCCTTTTCTGGCCTCATGTGCACCTGAATTCCTGTGTATATACATAAACACAGACAAGCATACAGACATGTCAATAATAAAGAGGAAACCTTGAGAAGAATCAACTCTATAAAATCATCATCATGGCATGGAAAAATATGTTTTGAAATATATGTCAACAAATTTAACCCTAACCATTTATGCAAATGAATGGCAAGTGTATAGAACAATTAAACACACATAGAACCAAAATGTTACTTTTATTGCACACTTTTATGTTTCTCTTAATTACCTTTGCACAGAGAGAGAGAGAGAAGAAAGAAGAAAAAAATCCTTTTTATTCTTATTTTATTCTTATTCTTATTCCTTGTTTTTAATAGATGAGTAGTATTCCATTTTGTAAATGTACTACATTTTCTTTATCCATTCTGCAGTTGAGGAACATCTAGGTTGTTTCCAGTTTCTGGCTATTATTATTATACAAGGAACATGTCTCCTTGTGGTATGGTGGAGTATATATAACTCGGACTAGAGGTAGAACTTTTCCCAGTTTTTTGAGGAACCATCAGATTTATTTCTAGAGGGGTTGTACAAGTGTCCAATCCAACCAGCAATGTAGGAATGTTCCCCTTTCTCCACATCCTTACCAGTATGTGATGTCACTTGAGTTTTTGATCTAAGGCATTCTGATTGATATAAGGTGGAATCTCAGAGTTGTTTTGATTTGCATTTATCTTATGACTAAGGATTTTCAACATTTCTTTAAGTGTTTCTAGGTGAATAGAGAGTTCTCTGTTGAGAATTCTCTGTTTAGGCCTATACCCCATTTTTTAATTGAGCTATTTAGGTTGATTGTGTCTAATTTCTTAAGTTCTTTATGTATTTTGGATGTTAACCCTGTAAGACATAGAGTTGATGAAGATCTTTTGCATTCTGAAAGCTGTCATTTTATGTAGTGGGTGAATTGGGTGGAAGAAGCAATGGAGAGGAGATGGAGGCATGGGTAATAAGTATAGGAAAAGCAGGGAAGAGAGAACAGAATCTGATAGTAGATGCAAGGTGGGGGATTCTAGTTTGTGCTGGAGACCTAGCATCTGGGGATGCCCCAGGGAGTCTATGGAGTAGCCCTAGATGAGATTCCTATCCATAGGGTATATGTGCCCTGAGAGTGGATATCTTTTATAACCATCCAGGACTCCCAATGGACAGAGAAGAACAACAATACACCTATAAAAGCCTTTGACCTCAAATGTCTCCTTCTTATATAGTTGTGCTGGGACAATAATGGAGCAGAGACTGATGGAATGGCCAACAAATGTCTGGGCCAACTTAAAACTCATCCCATGGGCAAGAACCAATATCTGTCACTATGAACAATACTATATTATGCTTGTAGACAGGGATCTACCATAACTGTCCTCTTAGAGGTCCACCCAGAATCCCAAGGAAACAGATATAGATACCAACAGCCAAACATTAGAAAGAGATAAGGAGTCTTGTGAAAAAGACAAAGGAAGGATTGAAGAACCCAAATGGGATAGGGATGCCACCAGAAGACCAAGAAACTCAAGTAACCTGGAACTTTGTCATCTCTCAGAGACTGAACCATCTACTAAAGCACAGCATGGGCTGTACCTAAGCCCTTTTGACATATATAGCAGATGTGAAGTTTTGATTGTAGTCTACAATAACTAGAGCAAGGGCCGTAATTTTTTTCTGTGTCTGTGGATCCCATTACCTTAACTGAGACATCTTGTCTGCCTGTAGTGGGAAGGATGTGCCTGATCCAGCAATGACTTGGTATACCCAGATGTGGTGATACCCAAGTGGGAATAGGGAGGGGTTGGAGAGGGCCTTGTGAAGGGAGACCAGAGAAACCTGAGGCTGTGACTGTGATATAAAGTGATTAAACAAATTAATTATGAAAAAGAAACAAGTACCTTACATAAGTCTATGTTCTATAATCTATCTGTAAAACACATACTTGGTAAGGAACTGTTTATAAACTCTGCAGCTCAAAATGCTCTGTTTATATAGGAAAAATCTCAATTGAGTAGTGTTTCTTATTCCCAAGAAGAAGGCAAGAGGGCCCTGGTCCTGGAAAGGCTTGATGCACCATTGTAGGGGATTACCAGGACAGCGATGTGGGAGGGGGTTGGTTGGGGAACAGGTGGAGGGAAGAGGGTTTATGGGACTTATGGGGAGGGGGAAACTGGGAAAGGGAAAATCATTTGGAATGTAAACAAAGAATATAGAAAATTTAAGAAGAGTAGCGTTTCTTTCCCCTTCTTGTACTTGTGAGTTATTTAATGAGTATTCAAATACATGTTTGTATTGAATTATTCACTCTTTCAACCAATGAACTAGGAGGACAGATGTTTATTTTCTACTGCTCAGTAGCTGGATTGTTTCTATTTTTCACCAACTTTACTGAGTAACAAATGTACCCTCTCATAAGATCCTTCACATTTGAAGATCTAGAACATGGAAATGCACTGGATTTCTTGGCTTGCTAATAAGCCATGTATGAACAACAGGGAAGAACTGAAAGTCTGTTTTAATTTCAATTCCTCATCAGTTTTTCAAGTAAAGCCAAATGTTTTCTGCCCAGGTCACATTGGTTAATTAGAACTGAGAAGAATCTTTAGATGACCACAACGGAATTGAATAGCTATATATAAATGGCCCAAAAGGGCTTAATGATGTTATATCAAACAGACAGGAACAGAACACACTCTTGTAATGTGACTGCTAGTGCAATATCAGGTTGATGACCTTGTATTTTACAACTTAATGGGGCGCACACAGCATCAAAATGGAAGTAAATGAATGATAAAATATAAATGCATATCTTAGTATTCTATAAATAAATTATTTCTTCATTTATTGCAATTAAATAGTTGTATTTAGTATGATACAATTGCGCACAGTACCTTATTCAATGCCTGGCTCATTCTTAAATGGGTTCCAAATTAAAGCCATTAACTTAGATAATATGGTCATGAATATACTTCCATATGCAGCCACTACCTCTCAATGGGAGCAGCAATGGCTGAGTGTGCTAAAAACAAATAAAAATGAGTTTTGTTGTTTCTTTGTTCTTTCTATCCACTCCATAAGTAAGTGAGAAATGTAATATAAGACTATTATGGTAAAGGAAACTCAAAAAATATCATTTTGACTTGGTTTTCACATTATAATGGTAACTTTGGCCATTTTCCAAGGAAAATAGTCCATCATCTAGGTTCTCATTCTGTCTTTGCATTATTAGGTGTCTGCTAACAGGAAATGCCACCCATGAGTGTTTAGCTCTATTTTCTACTCCCAGGCTTAACTGGGACAGATGGTCCTTACTCAGGCTCCCATGTGTCCTGCACATATTCATCCCTCTTGTAAGACATTTCACCATACTTGATCTTGGTTTGTGAGTGTCTGAGTCCAGGCAAATTATCACATTTATGTTCTCATACCTGGAACATTCTGAGTTTCAAAAAAAGTGAATAGGAAAAATGAAAGTATAGAGGAAAGGACATCAATTCAGCTATTTACATCAAACATATACTTTATTATTATTATTATTATTATTATTATCTTATGAACTAATTCTGCTAGAATTACTAACAACAGAAATAATACCATTAACAGAATTCCTGATTACAAAACTTTACAGAATAATGCCAGTCATGGTAACTCATTTCTATTCTAAGTATTTAGTAGCCTGAGGCATAAGGATCACTTCATGTGCCAGGCCAACCTGGACTACATAGTAAGGTCCCAAAAAAACCTATGGTGCAAAATGAGACTCTAAGTCAATAATAATACTAGTAATAATAATGATTATAATAATAGCAATAATTTAGTAAATAAGGAATGTAATATTTAAAAAATATGCAAAATGTACTTACTTGCCTGGTGTTACACGGTTTTACTCTGTACTAGAACCTATGGGATAATAGACACTGGGATAATTCACTGATCTTACTGTAACTGGGGCAAAGATTAAGAAAAATTATCTCCATTTCTCTATAGTCAAATAATGGACCAATGTCAAGTATAAGCCAATTAAGAGCTTACATATATCATACCCTCTCAAAAGAATAAATAACATGAATGCAAATTCAGGAAATAAAGAGGCCATAGGATATTTTATAGGAGGAGGAGGTGTCTTGTATTTAAAGACTGGGAAGAACTTTTGAGATTAAGAACAGAAGCAGGGAGCAGAATGAGCAAGGTGAGCACCGTTGCACACACATGCACATAACTGAGTAAGAAACGGGAAATTCATAAACCAAGGTTTAAATGGATGAAAACCCTGGAAAGAAAGTGTAGAGAGATTTAACACTAGGTTTTTGATACATGAGAATCCTAGATTGAAAATAATTTATATAATATTTCCTACAGCTCAGCTTCAAAGAACAGACCCTGGTTCTTTAAGGAATGAAAAGACAGACTGCCATTTCCCCTGTATCATTATTTCTGGAGTTCTCTTTTAAGGCTACAGCAGGCTTTCAAAGCATTCTTTCCACATGGGCACAGGTTTTGCTGAACAGATGTCACTTTGTGCTGATAACATAAAATGTACCTTAGACATAATAACTTTATACACTCATTTCAAAACACTGGTTCAAGTCCAGCCCCTCAATTTTCTCTCCAGGCCCTTGAGTAGTTGCATTTTTTAAACAATGTAGAACATAGACTCAGTGACAAGGGAAAGTTTTCTTGTTTTTAACTTTTATATGTTTTTGTATCTGCAAAAATGGCTTATACATGCTTATATATAATTGAGTAGATGGTAAAGATTGTTTTATTATCTGCTTGAGAAAATAAGGAAAGATGTGTTATTCTTATTTACCAAGAAACTATGTTAAACAGTGATTATTGACTCAGTATTAATATTTACAGTAATACAGTTTAAGGAACTTTAAAAATCAACTTCACCAAGAAGGAAAGGAAGGTATAAAAAAGAAAGAAACAAATAAACAAAGAACAAACCAAAAAAAGGAAGAAAGAAACATAAAAGCAACTTCAAAAGGTTATTTATTTAGATGCATACTATATTCAGTGGAAGGAATAAATTGGTCATTTTTTCCTGTAATTAATGCTAACATAGCCATACAATAATTATATTTTTGGGCTTAACTTCACAGGGTTCATATTTTTATATTAAGTCATCATTTTAATGTATATTGCATTGTGTGTATAATTTGATATTTACTATTAACTGTAAAGATTTATTTTATTCTTAATTGTATGTGGGGGTATGTGAACATGGTTTCAAGTGACTTAAAGGGGCAGGAAGACAAGGTATTATTCTTGAGAACCAAAATTACAAATCATGAGCCACCTGATTCAGGTGTTAGGAGCAGATCTCAGGACCCCTAGAAGAACAATGCATGCTCTTAATCATTGAGCCATCTCTTCAGCATGTACATTTAAAAACCTAAATTCAAATCAAATTTTGATTTTGATTCAACTTACCCTCGTTACAATATATAAGATAAATAACAAAGGACAACAAATTCTGGTGAGGATGAATGGATGGAGATATGTACTGGTACAGATATACTGGTGATCTATTCACTACAGTCATGAAATAAGGAACCTCAATGTTTATTAACTGATAAAGAAAATATGGTGTGATACATATACACAATGGAACTTAATTTAGGTCAAAGAAAACTGATATTTAAAGGTAAATGGGTAGAGCCAAAAAATATTATATCAAGCAATTAACAAATATTACAGGAAACAAATTCTCCATGTTTTCTGTCCAAAGTAGATCTTCAAATCTTTAGAATTATGTGCCCCATTTGGAGTCCTGATAGAAGCTAGGAAATAAAGGGAACATGAGAAATGGCATTAAGAGTTTAATATCTTAAGTAGCAAAAGTGGCAGGTATTATGAAAGAAGAAAAGAGAATAATGATTTTTTAAAGGGTATAGGCAAGAGATAGGAGGTTAGAGGAAAAGGGATGGGTAATGTCTCTCCAAGTAACCATGTTAACAAACAAAAGACTATCATCCCACTTTGAGCTTTGACTGCAGGGCCACAGGTGTCTATCAAACAATACAGGCTATTGTCACTGCTCTTGGTTGCCCACCAAAACTTAATTAAAGAGCTCACTTTTGAAGACAGCACTCACTTTGTTCACAATATAGGGAGCAACCACACAGTTTTTTGTCGGCTCTCTCCTTTTTCCCTAACTTTCATAGTATTAGAAGGTGCTTTGAAGGCTGCTGGGGGAGAAAAGCCACCAACAGTCTTATCCAATTGTGAACCCTGGGGTCAACAATAATTACCAACTGAGCAGGAGGACATATCCATTGAAGCAACAGTGGCACAAATGTTACAAGACTGAGAAACAGCTCTCTAATTGGACTTGAAGCCCACTTTACAGAAATGCAATTCATGCTTTGGTACCTTGAACCTCACTACCTACCAGCAACTTGAAGGACTAAAGCTCCTAAAGAACCTACTGCTATTGTTTTGCTAAATTAACACTGTCTACCACTGCCATGTAAATACTTATCCTTGTGTCCATAGATTTGCTCAGTTCTCCCAAATCCCCTCATCAGGGATGCAGTTAATACAGAGGCTCACAACTAGTCAAAATACTGAGAATACATGGCTGTGGATTTTTCAGCCTTAAATGGGATATCCGTATTACATCCTCTCCCCTACATAGCTAAGGCAACTTCTTGGAGGAGGGGGTACAGAGATCCTAAGAGACAAGAATGAGGGAGGTCCACTGGAAAAATGCATAAGGTACCATTTCCAGCTGAGAGGTTATTGTTCATTAATGGTTCATTTCAGAGGAAGAGAGACAATTGCCTTCAGAGGTGTAGTGCAACGTTGGCTGCCTGCCTACGCTCCAATGAATGGCCTTATATCTATGCATGTACAGTAAGCACCAATGGTACTCAATAGTTTCAAAAAATATAAAATTAGCAATAAAGAAAACACAAGGTTGGTAGGATGTAGATATTATCTAAATATGGTATAAGAAATGACAAAGTAATACATTTTAATAATAGTGGATGAAGAGGTCATAGGTGTGGGAAGAAGAGGAAACATGGAAGGAATTGGGGATGGGAAAAGGTGGGAATGACCTAGATGCAGTACTCATTGTATGAAGTTCTACCCCTCCCCCAAAATAAATAAGAACCTAAAATTGAAATAATATTCAAAACTATGGAAAATTTAAAAATGATAGGTTTAGAGGATTTGAAATATTTTCTAAACATTCTTCTCTCATATATTACATACTGAAAGAAATTTCTTTTCACTCCACTCCTCCCAGTCCCCTTCTCTCTCCCTGAGATCCATTTGCCTTTAGAAAAGAAAACAGTCTTTCTAGGGATATCAACTAAATATGGCATACCAAGTTACAATATGTCCAGGCACATTCCCTCATATCAAGACTGTAAAAGGAAACCCAGTAGGAGGGAAAAAAGTCCCAAGAGCAGACAAACAAAAGAGTTACACAGCCCCTGCTCCTACTAGAATCCCACAAAAAAAAATCCCATCAAGCTATACAACACACACACTTACACACACAGTCACACACACACACACACAAACAGACAGACAGACAGATAGACACAGACAGACATATAGACAGATAGATGATAGATATAGATATAGATATAGATATAGATATAGATATACATATACATATACATATACATATACATATACATATACATATACATATACATATACATATAGATAATATAGATACATTACAAAAAACCCCACCAAGCTAAACAACACAAACATACATACATACATACACATACACACAGGCACACACACAGATAGATAGATGATAGATAGATAGATAGATAGATAGATAGATAGATACATTACATATATTACATAATGCATACATATCCATACATATATCCAGAGGACCGAGCTCAGACCCATACAGGCTCCCTGATTTTTGCTTCAGTCTCTATGAGCCACAATGAGGCCTGCTTAGTAGATTATGTGAGCTGCAATCTTGTGGTGACTTTCATCCCTCTGGCTTCTACAATTCTTCCTTCCCCTGATTCCTAATGTTTGGCTGTGGGTCTCCTCACCTGTTCCCATTTTCTAGATGTAGCTTCTGTGATAATGATTGGGCTAGACTCAGGTCTATAAGTATAACAGAATATCATTAGAAATCATTTTATTGACTTTGGGGGTGATGCTTAGATCTCTGGGCTATCCAGCCTATGGTTTTTGGCCATGGACAAATTTTTGTTTTAAAAATACACCAAAGAGGTTTAATGCTGTATCTAATAGTACTTTTTAGCATAAGTGTCCACATTTCCCGAATTTTTAAAAATTGACCCAGTATAAACTCGATGTATGCGCATCATGATTATCATAGATTATATTGAATACATTAGTTTCCAAGTATACACTTCTTCCTTTGAAAAATATCCATATTTATCAACTGACAAGCAAACAAATAAAACCAAGTGGTTCTATAAGGCAGAAGAAAACTACTGTCAATAAGGATGAGTTAACAAGTTAAGGAGACCAATGAGAGAAAGTAAATTATTCAGCTGGCCAGCAAGAAGAGACAACTTTTGTAGAGATCATAAAAATATATACTCAGCCTTCACACAGAGCCTTCTCTGCTCCCCAGGGTGACACAGTAAGATGAGGCTTCCCTGGGCATACAGGGAGTGAAGCTTTCATTGATGTTCATTGATCGATAAATTAAGGGATACCCAAAAATGAAAGAAAATATCTCACTGGTGAAAGAGTAAATGTATTTGCCTATGTGAGAAGTAATTAAATGTCTGCATAACAAACACTGACAAACATTGAAGAGAAGAAAAGGCAGCATTGAAAAAAGCAGAATAAAAGACACACAAAGAATTGGAAAGGACTTAAAAATTCCTTGTGCTGCGTATGTGGGGGGGGGGAGAGGGAAAGGGATAGAGAGAGGGAGAACAGTTTATATACTAATACTACAGAATAAGTAAATAAGCAAACACCTCAAAATACACCTCCCATATACAAACAAAATTTCTCAGCATAAGTTTCAGTATTATCAACTAAATTGAATTGAAGCAGGCAAACAGATCCTATGAAAAAAAGATGCACTGTTCAACTAATTTTTTTAAGAAAATTGGAGTGACTCTGACACGAAAGCGTCTAATATATGTCTAAAATCCACCCCGAAGTTTTCAATCTGTGATCTGTGCTTTCATAGACAATGTGCCACTTTAATTTATTATAATTATCCTTTAAATTATGATAACACTCATAACCTATTTACCATTTAATTATCTGCTTATGAGGAAGCACCTTTGTCTTTTTTAGGGCTTTGGAAAGTCAGTTGAACAGATTCAGGGTGCAGTGCCTTCTGGATCCTTATAATAAGATGGGACTTGTCTCCTTTAAATATAAGTTAATATACTAATTCCTGATGCCTCAGAAAGTAACCTTATTTGAAAACAGGACCTTGGTAAGCACCATCAGATTAATGTGACATTATTAGGATGTACCACTATAAATAGAGTTTGAAGTTGAGGTTGATGTTCACAGATATGGGGAGGAAACCATATGAACATGGAGGCAAAAACAGCAGCTTTGCTTGCCAAGGAGAACCAAGAACTAACTCTATGAAAGCTATGGGAATATCCAGCTATTTTCCCTGTTGAGTTTAAAGTTGGTTTCACAAGCAGAACAGTCTTGGAACTGTTACGGGGCCAAAACTCCACAGCTGGCTGAGTCCAGGACCAAGTATAGCAACTTATATGATTATTCCACTAAAGGAACATAGCCATGAGAAGCACATTAATTCTTATGCATATATCAATAAGTTAAAGCATCTATGAACCCTCATCAGAAAAAGTGCATTTTTGTACTAGATGATGATATAGACCAAAAAACAACTAATGTGTGGAAAATAAGAGACAATAGAGTGCTCAACTCTCAACATAGCAGAGCCTCTCTTCCAAAGGTCTCAAGGGCTTGCAGAAAGATAGAAAGAGCTAGAACTGATAATGTCAGCAGAGAAACAATTTGCCTGGTATGGTAGTACAGTTGCATTCATGAACCCACAGAAGCTGAAACCACCTGTTCAAGATGTGCACAAGATCAAGTCGGAAAAGACCCAGCATGGATTAAGGAGGGCCTTATGAAATATAACATCTATCTAAAATGTTATTGGCAATGATAGCTACTAGAGGAAAATAGTTCATTTTCTTGAGTGGTTTGCATAGGAAAGCTTTGTTTTATATTCTAGTAGATGAGTTCATACTCATGTACACATTAAATCAACTCAGTGGTTTTTAGAAAGAGAGAGAGAGAGAGAGAGAGAGAGAGAGAGAGAGAGAGAGAGAGAGAGAGAGAGATACAGTTGGTATGGAATTTAAAAAGAATATCATAGTACACTACTATACATTTATGAATAATAAACAAAATACCCTTTTAAGAGAAAGGAACCAGGAAAGTCATGGAATAATATTTCCTCAATATGATTCCATATGCCAACATAATGATGCTAAAGTTCCTTTCTCCCAATGCTATATAAACCCATCTTGTTACTAACACATAAAGTCCACCCTCGAAACCTGATGCACTCCTTAGATAGTTTGCAAAATCTTATTTAAAGTAGTCCTCCAAGTTGAAGTCATTTGGAACATATAGTACAAATTCGCAGATGATACTTTTGAGGGCCATCTCTACCAAAGCTTTTAAGATACCCCCGATCAGAAGTCTTCCTGTAAGCCCCATCCAGGTGGACTCCATAAATGCACTTGATTTAATGCCCAGTCTCCCCTCTCCTATAGCATCGTAAATGTTTAAAGAAGGCAAGTAGCTCTTACTATTTAGTTTTCACACACAATACATACTAATTTTGTCAGAGAATGTTTCTTTTTTCCTTGTTTTTTTCTTTTCTTTTCCTTTCTTTCTTTTCTTTTCTTTTGTCTAGGACCTATGGGTCCTGGAAGCTATCCAGTTGTCTCTTATACAAAGATTTTATAGCATCTGTTTCCTTGCTTGCAAATACCTGTGATGTCAGTGGCTGGCTGATTTGAATAATGGAAACCTATGGTTTTGGGAAGGATCAGTAGAGCTAGTACTTGAGAATGTATCTCAATTTGTCAGTCTCATTCCAACCTCTTCCTCATCCTTGGCCATAGGAAATGAGCTTGCCCCTAAGTGAATGATGACTTAGTCACTGGGAGCTCTGGGGGAGGGGGTGTCTGTATGATTGATATTGTTGTTCTTCCTATGAAGCTGCAAACCCCTTCAGCTCCTTCAGTCATTTCTCCAATTTCTCCATTGGGGACCCTGAGCTCCGTCCAGTGGTTGGCTACAAGAATCTGCCTCTATATTTGCAGGGCTCTGGCAGGGCCTCTCAGGAGACAACCATACCAGGCTCTTATACAAATGCTTTCAGCAAGCATTTCTTGCCATCCATAATAGTGTCGGGGTTTGGTGACTGTATATGGGATGAATCCCCAAGTGGGACAGTCTCTGGATGACCTTTCCTTCAGTCTCTATCTACACTTTATCTCCATATTTACTCCTGTGAGTATTTTCTTCCTCTTCTCAGAAGAACTGAACACCCACACTTTGGTCTTCCTTCTTCTTGAGCTTCATGTGGTCTGTGAATTGTATCTTGGGTATTGCGAGATTTGGGGCAAATATCCACTTATCAGTGAGTGCATATCAAATGTGTTCTTTTGTAATTGGGTCACCTCACACAGAATAATGTATTCTAATTTCATCCATTCACCTAAGAATGTCATGAATTCATTGTTTTTAAAAGCTGAGTAGTACTCCATTGTGTAAATATATCACATTTTCTGTATCCATTCCTCTGTTGAAGGACATTTGGGTTCTTTCCAGCTTCTGGAAGTTATAAATAAGGCTGCTATGAACATAGTGGAACATGTGTACTTATTACATGTTGGAGCATCTTCTCGGTATATGCCCAGGAATGGTACAGCTGGGTCCTCAGGTAGTACTATGTCCAATTTTTCTAAAGAGCCATCAAACTGATTTCCAGAGTAGTTTTACCAGCTTGAAGTCCCACCAGCAATGGAGGAGTGTTGCTCTTTCTCCCCATTCACACCAGCAACAGTTGTCACCTGATTTTTTATTTTAGCCATTCTGACTGGTGTGAGCTGGAATCTCAGGGTTGTTTTGATTGCATTTCCCTGATAACTAAGGATGTTGAACATTTCTTTAGGTGCCTCTTGGATATTTGATATTCCTCAGTTGAAAATTCTTTGTTTAGCTCAGTCTGCCACTTTTAGTAGGATTATTTGACTCTCTGGAGTCTAAATTCTTAAGTTCTTTGTATATGTTAGATATTAGACCTCTATTGGATGTAGGATAGGTAAAGATCTTTCCCCAATCTGTTGGTTGCTCTTTTGTTCTATTGAGAGTAAGTAGATCAAGGACCTCGACCTAAAACTACCTACACTGAAACTTGTAGAGGTGAAAGTAGGGGGAAGAGTCTTGAATACATGGGCACTGAGAAAATTTTCCTGAACAGAACACCAATGGCCTATTATCTAAGATCAAGAATCAACAAATCAGACCTCATAAAATTACCAAGGTTCTGTAAGGCAAAGGATACTGTCAATAGGACAAAATGGCAACCAACAGATTGGGAAAAGATCTTTACCAATAAAGGTAAATTTTTGTTTGGTAAAACTTGGGTACTTATAAGGAATATGTGATTGTCTTAGATTTATTTAAGAGTTTATCTTACAATACACTATTGTAAGACTTGAGGTGAGTGAAAATATGCTACAGATTTTGGTTAAAGAGAAAAATATCAACATCATATAAAATGTTGTCAATAGGATCAATTACATCTCCTGGTGTATAAAGGAAAATAGTTTGCACTTACTGTTTATATTTAGCATAATGTCTGGCAATATGTTACCCTATGACTGAAACAGGAGCACAGAGGCATAATGACATAGAAATGTAGTCCATGCTTCTCATTCAAATGCTTGTCTAGCAAATGAAGAATAGTTGATGTATATACATTGCAGAGTACATAATTCAAAATGGCATTAAAAGCCTTCGCTGATTTCACGTGCACCAGAGTAAAGTTTCCTAATAAGTTTATGTGTCTGAGCCTGTTAAGCACTCCTGCTGAAACCTTTCTCCTCACTTCCCTCAGAGCACAGTTAATCCTCAGGCTTGGCAGATGCTCTGTCCCCAGGTCTTTTTGGATGTTAAATCTTTCACAGAGAGACATTAAATTTGACTCACTGTGCAATCAGGGGAAGACTGCAGCTCTGACGTGCAGTGGTACGGAAAGTGGCATACTAACCCCTTCATGGAATTTTACACTAGAAAATGTTTAGCCACAGGGCCTTACATATAAATTAGAAATGGCTGAAATTAGAAATGTTCTTACCTGCTTTAACTTGAGGAGTTCAACTTCTACAACAGTAAAGTGACACAAACCTTGTCACAAATTGAGAACACCTCTGGGAAATCATGTTTCATGACCTCACTTTGTGGTAGGAGAAGAAACTACACAGCCTCAAAATCATCTCTCCCAACTTACCAGGCAAGTGAACAGCTGCCCAAAAAGGTACAAACTTTGTCTTTGGACATCGCAGGAAATTGAGTTTAAAGGCATCATCAGGGGTGCCTCATCCAACCTTCATATAAAGGAATGTGCTAGTCTTATTGTAACTCGGCATGTCAATGTGCTGTGAAGAGACACCATGACCATGGCAACTTTTATGAAGGAAAACATTTAATTGTGTCTGGCTAACAGTTCAGAGTATCAGGCATGTACACATACATGGAACTGGAAGACCTGAGAATTCTACATCATAGATTGGCAGGCAGCAGAAGGAGACAGTGTGTGTCACACTGGGTATAACTTGAGGTAAGAAACCTCAATGACTACCCCTATAGTGATATACTTTCTTCAGAAAGACCACACCTACACCAACCAGGCCACACCTAAGAATGCTACTCCCTATGTATGTGCCAAGCATTCAAAACATGAGTCCATGGGGCTATACCTATTCAAACCACCACAACCATGTATGGTTGATATTTCTGGGAGGCTGCCCTTTTCTAAAAAGGAAAAGCATGATGAGTAGATCTTGGAAAGAAAGAAGGAGTTGGCAGAGAGGAATAGAGGGAGGGAAAGCTGCAGTGAGGATGTAATATATGACAGACGAATAAAGAAAAAAGAAACCAGGGAAAAAACAACCAACAAAAAACAAAACCAAAACAAACCACACCTAAAACCTTCATCTTCTAAAATATAAGACAGGAAACTTTTTCATTCTTAGAGTTGTCAACTTCTCCCGGGACTGGATAAGTTAGTAAGCTTTCCTCTTGACAACCCCTGTTGTAAGACTAAGGTCATATAAACTCTTGGGCTGAAAACATTTGAGCGATGTGAACTGAATAATCAAAGATATGTTTTCCATTCAACTGATTTTCCCAAACAGCAATTACACATAAAACCCAGGTGAAGGCAAAATAGATGTTGCTTTTGTGAAATTATTTTTGACTAAATGATCCTAGAATAGTAACTGGCACAAAATAGATAGTCTAGAACAGTGCCCCCCTCCCTTTATCCTCATATAACATACTCAATTTGCTTCCTTCCTGGAGGGTTGCCATTGAGTGCAGCAAAGGATGTGGTGCTCAACAAGGGAATAACTACCAACAAACATAAGACGGTAACATGATTTTTCATGGTGTACTAGGGCAAAGCTTACTTAAGTTTCTGTTACTTGAATTTAGGACTTGCAACTAGCTGATCATGACTCAAACATTTTATTTAATGCTGTTTTTTACATAGATACAGTGCATAGATAGAGGGCCAGCTGGTCCTGGTGTACTGTTCTACTCTCATTAAGTCTGTTGTATATGGAGCAAAATAACATTCTGGCACACAGTAGTGTTTTCCCTTGTTAATATGTTTTTTTTTGTTGTTTGTTTGCTTTTTGTTTTGTTTTTTTGTTTTTTGGGTTTTTTTTTGTTTGTTTGGTTTTTTTGTTGTTGTTTTTTGTTTTGTTTGTTTGTTTGTTTGTTTGTTTTTTGTTTAGGTGAGATAGAAGCCAAAAGGTTAAGATTAAACTCTGGTAAATACGTATGCAAAATAAATGATAACTGGTAAAGAATTGAAATTAAAATTTAATTTACTGGGCCATGGGACACTCTGTTTATGTGGCTAAAACATTACTTATAAGTGTCTTTGTAAAAGTTTTAATCAATGAGACTGAGAAAATTTGTACATAAAATAAAGTAGATAGCCTTCACATGGGTGTGTTTTATTCAATTACATTGGGGTCTGAATAGAATAAAAGCTTGAGAAAGTATGTCTCTGCCCACTACTGCCTTCAAGTGGGGGCATTGGTCTCCTGACTTTGTGCTTAGACAAGTATCTGTATATACTCTGTTTCTCTACACAGACTCTCTGCTTCCTTGTTTTGCTGACTACTGAGTTGAGAACGGAGCCATGCCACAGTTCTCCTGTGTCCAGGCTTTTCATTTATGCTTTCACAGGAATTAACGTCATCATTTTCTCTGATAAACACTGAATAAAGCAAACGTTCTTTTCAGCACATGTCTTTAAGTTCATGTTTTCTGCTCTCTATACTCTCTATTAAAAAATCCAAACACTCTCAAGGTTATGGTGTATTATCTTTTGAATTTTATAAGTGGTGTAGCATACTACCTTGAAAACTGAGGAACACCCAGTATGTTTGCCAAGGAAAAATGAGAGGAAGGGGAAGATACCATTTAGAATTTCTTGTGACATTTTCTTAAGTTTTGCTGAATTTACCAACTTTAAAATGTGTATAATACCTAAAGATAAACAAAATCAGTATGGTAATTCATAACTTACGTTTTTATAATACAAAAAATGATTGTAACTCATTGGATGATAATAGAAAAATATAAACTTCACTGATAAAAATGTAAATATTTTAGAAAGAATTTATCATCAATTTATAGAGAAAAGATAAGAGAAATAAACATATTGAAAATTAGTAAATTGTTTAGCATTTGAACTTACAATGAAATTTTGACTTTACTTAGATTTGCTAAAGAGCCCTTTAAAATAAGTAGAAGCTACCAAATTCAGTAAAGCACAATTATATTCCCAGTGGTTTGGAGTTAGAGGCAAAAAGATAATTTCATGGCTACCCTTGGATATACAGTGAGTTGAAGACCAGCACAGAATTCATAAGACACACCCAGCACCCACACCAAACAGAGCCTATTATCATTATTTCTCTAGAGAAACCAATATGCTCCAAGAATTAGCCAAAATACCTTCAACCTTAGAAGAAAAATATATTATGCAATCTCAAAAAATCACTAAAGAACTGAGAAGACAACCACAAAATGGGAGAGATAATATGTCCAGAAACAGAGACCTCCAAGAGAACATTGTATCCAAGCAGAAGTTCTCTTGATTGCCTAAAGAAAATACTAAGGAGAGAAAAATCCTACTGAAATAGAGAATGATGTTTTGGTGAACCTGGGGAGTCTATGGCCTTGTGAACTAATGTCCTTATCAGAAAATCAAGTGTACCACTCACACACAAAAGAGGAATCTCCAACCACACACAGCAGGCAGCTGACGATTTCATGAGCATTGATTTGGCTCACACTTGTGCACATACAGTTTTACTGCTGCTGTGGAGACATCTGCAAAGTTGCTTATGTCAACAGGAAGTGGGCAGGGAAGCAGCCTTCCCATGTCATGTGGTCCACTGAGCTCCACATGTTTGTTATTTTACTATACAGGAAAGTTCCTCTTAATGCTTAGCATTATGACAGTGCTGTGAAATGCCTGGACTCCATGGCAGTTAATTTTGTAGGTGCTGGGTGCTGCTGAGCTATGGCATGAATAATTATATCAGTTTCTGAGGCCCTTGAAAGACACTGCGTTCTTATGCCATCAGGAAGAATGGGCCTTTTAAATGGAATTCATGTCCATCACAAAGCTTGTTATCAGAAGTTGCCACTTTCTTAGCTGCAACTGGCAATGTTACTATTACTTTTTGTTCTCTTAGGTTTGTTTTATACATGGAAACTCTGTGATATAGAGTCAATAATGAAATAAAATAGTGTCTAATGCACTCTATTCCCTGATAGCAACAGTATTCACTCCTTGCTACCTGTCCCAATGATCTGGATTCTTGAATGATACACACACACACACACACAGCCATTTATTTAATTTGATTTAAACAGCTCAATGGCTAGACCACACACAATACTCCTGAAGTATTACTTAATAAAATCTGTAGTATATCTTTTTACCCTGGACCAAGGCCTGCAGCCCCCCTGGGCCCTGATCCCCGACTCGTACATGTTGGCTGTCTCTCTGTCTGTCTGTACTTCATTTCTCAGGCCCGGACCTCCTTCCTCTCCCAGCACTGGTGAATCCTCTTCTTCCTCAACCCCTTGCCCACTAATCCTAAAGGACCGCCTCTGTCTCCCTACTCAGCCATTGGCCACCAGCAACTTTATTTACCATCAAAGCCAACTGGTTGCAGGGACCTTAGCTTCTTATACGCACACATGCAGGCTCCCATGTAATTTGGGGAGCCAAATTAACACAAGTAGCATTAGATCCAGTCCACAGCCTTCCTTCCACTGCTACACTGACCACCTCCTTCTCTGATTCTCCAAGCCTGTTTTAGTTTTACATGGAAGTTGCTTTCGGTTTGAACTTTGTTAAATCCTAACCTTTAAGAGATTGCAAGAAAACTGTTTAGTAGCAGTAAGGTGGTTTTTTCATACTCAACAAAAATAAATAAATAAATAAATAAATAAATTAAACACATATAAAGGCATGACCAAGAATCCATTTTTCGGAATTGGTTCAGTGACAAGCAGGCGGATCAATGGAACAGGATTGAAGATCCAGAAATGAACCCACACACCTATGGCCACTTGATCCTGGACAAAGGGGCTGAAAACATCCAATGGAAAAAAAGATAGCCTGTTCAACAAATGGTGCTGGTTCAACTGGAGGTCAGCATGCAGAAGAATGAGAATTGATCCATCCTTGTCTCCTTGTACTAAACTCAATTCCAAATGGATCAAGGACCTCCACATAAAGCCAGACACTCTGAAGCTAATAGAAAAGAGACTGGGGAAGACCCTTGAGGACATCGGTACAGGGGGAAAGTTCCTGAACAGAACACTAAAAGTGTATGCTCTAAGATCAAGAATTGACACATGGGACCTCAAAAAATTACAAGGTTTCTGTAAAGCAAAGGACACCATCGAAAGGACAAATTGGCAACCAAAAAAATTGGGAAAAGATCTTCACCAACCCTACATCAGATAGAGAGCTAATATCCAATATATACAAAGAACTCAAGAAGTTAGAAAACCAAATAACACTATTAAAAATGGGGTACAGAGTTAAACAAAGAATTCTCACCTGAAGAACTTCAGATGGCGGAGAAACATCTTTAAAAAATGCTCAACTTCATTAGTCATCAGGGAAATGCAAATCAAAACAACCCTGAGATTTCTCCTTACACCAATCAGAATGGCTAAGAATAAAAACTCAGGAGACAGCAGGTGTTGGAGAGGATGTGGAGAAGGAGGAACACTCCTCCACTGCTGGTGGGGTTGCAAATTGGTAAAACCACTCTGGAAATCAGTCTGGCGGTTCCTCCGAAAACTAGTCATGTCACTTCCGAAAGATCCTGCTATACCACTCCTGGGCATATACCCAGAGGATTCCCCAGCATGTAATAAGGATATATGCTCTACTATGTTCATAGCAGCCCTATTTATAATAGCCAGAAGCTGGAAAGAAGCCAGGTATCCCTCAACAGAAGAATGGATGCAAAAAATGTGGTATATATACACAGTGGAGTACTATTCAGCCATTAGAAACAATGAATTCATGAAATTCTTAGGCAAATGGATGGAGCTGGAGAACATCATACTAAGTGAGGTAACCCAGTCTCAAAAGATCAGTCACGGTATGCACTCACTAATAAGTGGATATTAGCCTGGAAAACTGGAATACCCAAAACATGATCCACACATCAAATGAGGTACAAGAAGAAAGGAGGAATGGCCCCTGGTTCTGGAAAGACTCAGTGTAGCAGTATAAGGCAAAACCAGAACAGGGAAGTGGGAAGGGGTGGGTGGGAGAATAGGGGGAGGGAAGGTGGCTTATGTGACTTTCAGGGAGTGGGGGACCAGAAAAGGGGAAATCATTTGAAATGTAAATAAAAAATATATCAAATGAAATAAAAAAAAGAAATAAAAAAGAAAAGTATCCATTTTTCCAGAGTTAAAAGAAAGTCACACTAGTATTTAGCAAACAACCAAGCTCCTTACATGGTCAGGTTTCTTACTGTTCTTCACACAGTAACAAGAAATAGAATCAACCAGAGAACCACAGTCAGAAGAGTGGAGAATGAAAATATGGAAGTTTGTTTAGCTACAAAGAAACACAAAAGAAACTTCCAGGAAAATGGATGGATCTGGAAAACATGTAAGCCAGAGAAACCTAGGCATAGATAGAAAAATATGCGCATTTTCTAGTCTGTAACTATTATGTATGCACACCCAGGGGGGAGCAAACATGGTAAAGGCCAGGGAGGACCAGAAATCTGAAAAAAAACCTTTCAGGGATTTTTAACTACTGTTGAATTCAATATGCTGTTTCTATAATAAGGTCATATTCTACAAAGAAAGAAACAGTGTATTTTTGTACAAAACAGAACCTCTTTGTTGTCAGACTGGAGTTGATGAATAAAACATTAATTCCAAAGAGATTTTGAAAACAAGTGAAAAACATTCACTCACTAATTTTCTTTTACTTGTTAAAGTAATTCCTTCAAAAATGGTATCATGTTTTAAGTTAAAACCTCATTATGCATCATTCGCTATACAAAAAAAAAAAAAGAAAGAAACTTTACATTGGAAAATTTTTTAATCATTAAACCATCTATCCAGTTCTACATCACAAAATTTTAAAAGCAACACATATTTTCAAAGAGGTGTGCAATATATTAAGCTCTTGCTAAGTAACCTTAGACCTAGCTTTAATCAGGAATATTTGAAACATTTACCTTGTGAATATATACAGAATCTGTACTTATTTATAAGTCATGTTTCTTTGAGAAATAATGTCAAGCTCATTGCTCCCAAAGTCTCTGCTCTGTACCTAACCAAGAAAGGAAGGCCAACAAATGCTGTCTCACACATATAGACCCAGAACTCTGTCACTGCTCATTCCATAGGATTGGATGCTTCATCAGTCCCAAGAACGCATAGGAAGTCTGGAAAACCTCTGTTCTTCAATACAAATTAGAAATTCTGAGAAGCTCTTTGGGAGAAAATGGTGCCCCCAATGGACTCCTTCTCAAGTCAATAAAGAGATTATCAGTAATAGCAACAGAATACAGTGCTTACCAGCTGGAATGCTGGCCATATAAACACAGCCACCAATAACCCACGTCCATTTGCCTGGAGTGTGACCAGAATGTGATACTTAGCTTTAGGGTGGGTCTACCCAAAGAAATAATATATAATCAATACAATAGTCTACAGGCCATCAGTTTTAGGTATAATTTCTCTCAATGGGATTCTCTTCCTAGTAGGTTGTTTCCAGTTGGCAGTTCAAACTAGACCCTATGAGGGGATGCTAATGTGATTTCAATATAAAAAATTCTCTAAGTTGGTAAATGAATCATAGCCTCACATCTAACAGTGCCCTAACCCTGGGAAAGAATTTCTATGTAATTCATATAACAGGAATGGACATAATTGCAAGTATTGTTATTAGTACTTCTGTTATTAAGGGCACTCCCTTTGTCTATCACAGAAGATTCCCAAAGAGGAGAAGAAACCAGAGTTCTCTCCCCCAATTGTATCCCCTCCTTCATCTCATTATTAGCATATAAGTGGCCTAGTGCATTATACTTTTTCTCTTCTTAAATGCCACTACCCATGCAAGTAGACAACAGTCAGAACTGACATTACACAGAACTTTAAAGTAAGGAGGAGCGCTATATTCCTTTGATGAGATGCTTGTTATCAGTTTCCTTCTTCTAACTTGAAGCTTTGCCAGAGTCCAATGAAGGAACACCTTAAAGCCCACATGAATCCTTTCAAATGTCTGTTGGATGATCTGCCCAATTCTTGCCATTTCCTAACAGCCAATGATGAACATTTTCCTGAGGCACAATATGTATCTTTAAATCTTGATAGTGATAGCAGAAATAAAATGAAGTGGGCTACAGTGTATATGGATGTAAGTGAGGCTCCATTCTCCACACATTTGTGCTGCACAATTAATTGGAATATAAAGTAGTTCAGAGCCTTGCTTTATGTTTTCTTCTCATTACTTGTTTTCATATTTGATGTGTTATGGTGCAGTAAATATAAGCTTAAAGATAAGGAGAAATTGTTTATATGAATCATAAGACCACATAGTAAAAGACTCTGTTCTATGTAGCAAAATTATATATATATAATTTACACCCATAGAATCATCACCACCTCTTTCATGAATATAGCAGGTATGGCCTGCTTCCTCCTCCTCCTCCTCCTCCTCCTCCTCCTCCTCCTCCTCCTCCTCCCACTCCTCCTCCTCCTCCTCTTTCTCCTTGTTGACCAGCTCAAGATGAAATTCGAATGCCTCATGACTGCTGATCACCAGTGCTTTCCCCACTTTGAAGTCAGCTTTCCTTCTCTCTGTATTTTGTTCAAGTTTACTAATCTTTCTTGTCTTTTCCTTTTCTTCTGTGCAGGAAAAGATTCTTGAGTGATTTTAGTAGTGACATTTGTACCTCTAGTGAGAACGCTTTCAATTAGATCTTCTAATGAGATCTTGTCTTCTTTCTCTTCTTTGTCTCTCTTTAGCACAAATCCAGGAGGAAGTCCATGGAAATACATGCAATTCTCCCTACCTCTAGGACATGCTGAAGCCCAGCGAGACTTGCAATTTTCAATATCTTCACAGACTTGTTATGTTCAGTATCTTCACTATTTGAGTATTGGGTTTTTTCTTTACTGCTTCACCATGATTCTTGTTTACTACTTCTAGCTTTTTCTAGTCTCAATTATCCTAAGTGTGTTTTTCAAGTTCTTCATCTCTTACATAAATGTAAAGACTTAACTTTTCACATATTCTCACCAATGTGAGGTCATGAGAGAACTTATATTCATCTCCTTTAATACTTTGTCCTTTTCTGAAGAAAAGCACACACCACAGATTTGGATCCGCAACTTTTCATATTTTCGGTGCAGCTACTACATGTTTAAAGATCTCATTTAGTTCTCATAGTTCTTTCTTCTTGTAATCTTCCATTTATTTTCAGCTTCATTTTGTGCTGCCTGACATGGATTCTCTTGACTAAATTTCACTTGATGAGTGACAGCCTAAGTAAACTTTTATGCTTTTGCTCCTTTCTTAGTCATTAGTCCAAAAGTTTTGTCCTCATTGATCTTCCCTTTCTGCTTCTGCTTTGCCTTTTGCTGCCCCTGGCCTGAACCTGTTTTTGTTTTTGTTTTTTTATTTTTTATTTTGGAGGGCATCACAGAGGCAGGGGTATTGTGCTTACTATGACACAGATTGCTACTTTCAGGGCATCCGACAGTGTGGGGGGAGCAAGAAACTTGAGTAACTTTTGAGATTATAAATGAAATAGGACAAAATATGGCTCTCCGTTTAAAAAGTATTGCCTATCATGTTCATGTGTCCTTATATTTTATTAAGAAATGTATTCTATGAAGTTTATATGATATTTATGTAAAGTCTCTTCCATTAAGTGACATAATTTCCTATTCTAGCCAATAGGTTAATAATAACTTATTCAACCAGCCTACTTCTGAAGAACACTTAATTTGATGGTGAATCTTAGTGTTCTCTTGATTGGATCTGGAATCAACAGAGATGAATACATCTAGGGCAGGAATATTTTATGATGGTATTTCCTTATACCCTCAAATATACCCTTGAGAGTATATTTATTATAGAACTATTCATTTGTGTATGAAATACATGTATTTACTAAAATGACATATCCTAATTACCCAACAGAGTAAATGATAACTATAACTTATAGACTTGGTTCCAAGTCTCACTACTGTGCCATTTCACAGTACCTACACATTGAATAAAGTTCAGTTGCCTCATATGCATAACTGAGGTCAGAATAATGTCTCTACCAAGGTTTACAGTAAAAAATGGTCCTCGATAAGGTTTAATCTATGGACCGTGTAAATGCCAAGTGTGATAACTAATCTCGGTTGCCAAACAGACTGAATCTGGATATGACAAAAAGATAAGTTTTTTGGTACAAATATGACACGTTGTTTCCTCCTTCTATTGAAAATTGATGTTTTCATAATGTATCTGGATCATGGTTTCTTCTTCCTTTAATTTTCTAAGTTCCCCCTACCTCCCTTCCTTTCAAGATCTAATCTTTTCTGTATGTCATTTGGGAAAAAAAGCAGATTTCAAAATGATAATAATGAAACAAAATACAGTAAGATAAAGCAAAAACCTGTACATCAAAACAAGATAATACAAAGAGGAGGAAAAAAAGCACAAGAAAAGTCTCTCTCTCACACACACACACACACACACACACAGAGAGAGAGAGAGAGAGAGAGAGAGAGAGAGAGAGAGACAGAGAGAGAGACAGAGAATGAGAGATGCAGAGATATACCCATTTACACACTCATAAATTCCATAAAACTATGACACAGGACAACACATTATGTACTTTGACATTATTACACACACACACACACACACACACACACACACACACACCCCAAAGCAAAACATAAAACCCTACAGTGTAAGCATGAGAATCCTCTTGCCAAATGATTGATCAGAGTATTCTGATTGAACTCAAGAAGTTAGACTCCAAAGAACAAAATAACCCTATTAAAAATGGAGTACAAAACTAAACAAAGTATTCTCAAATGAGGAATACCAAATGGCTGAGAATCACCTAAAGAAATGTTCAACATTCGTAGTCATCTGGGAAATGCTAATCATAAACAAAAACCTTGAGATTCCACCTTACCCCAGTCAGAATGGCTAAAATCAAAAATTCAGGTGACCACAGATGCTGGAGAGGATGTGGAGAAAGAGGAATGCTCCTCCATTGCTTGTGGGATTTCAAGAGAGTAAAACTATTCTGGAAATCAGTTTGGTAGTTCCTCAAAAAATTGGGCATAGTACTATCTGAGGACCCAACTATAATACTCCTGGGCATATACCCAGAAGATGCTCCAACATGTAATAAAGAGATGCTACACTATGTTCATAATAGCCTTATTTATAATAGCCAGAAAGAAGCTGTAAAGACCCCAGATGTCTCTCAACAGAGGAATGGATAAAGAAAATGTGGTACATTTACAAAATGGAATTTACTCAGCTATTAAAAATAATGAATTCAGAAATTCTTAGGCAAATGAATGGTGCTAGAAAATATCATTCTATTTGAGGTAACCCAATCACACACACACACACACACACACACACACACACACACACACACAAACCCACACATGGTCGCTAATAAGTGGATATTAGCCAAGAAGCGTGAAATACCCAAGATATAATTCACAGACCACATGAAGCTCAAGAAGAAGAAAGACAAAATTGTGGATACTTCTTAGAAGGGGGAACAAAATCCTCATAGGAGGAGATACAGAGACAAAATATGGGGCAGAGACTGAAGGAAAGGCCAGCCAGAGACTGCCCCATCTGGGAATCCATCCCATATACAGTTACCAAACTCAGAAACTATTGTGGATGCCAAGAAGTACTTGCTGACAGGAGCCTGATATAGCTGATTCCTGAGAGGCTCCGCCAGTGCTTGACAAATGCAGAGGTGGATGCTCTCAGCCAACTATTGAACTGAGCACAGGGTGCCCAATGGAGGAGGTACAGAAAGGAACAAAGGAGCTGAAGGGATTTGCAGCCTCATAAGAGGAACAACAATATGAACCAACCAGTATTCCCAGAGCTCCTAGGTACTAAACCACCAACCGAAGAGTACACATGGAGGGACCCAAGGCTCCAGCAGCATGGATAGCAGAGGATGGGTTGGTCAGACATCAATGAGAGGATAGGCCTTTGGACCTGTGAATGCTCGTTGCCCCAGTGTAGAAGAATTCCAGGACAGGGAAGAAGGAGTGGGTGGGTAAGTGAGCAGAGGGAGGGGGATGGGATAGGGAGTTTTCAGAGGAGAAATATATATATAAACTCACATTCCAGATGGCACAATTATCAAAAATTCTGATTTTAACTACTGAAAACAAAGCAAGTACTTATACAGAACATCTAATGTAATCTGAACTCTAACACTAAGAACAAACTAATTCTGACTGTCATCAGAAACAAGAAGTATCTGTAATTTAGTCCACAACACAGACATATTTCAAAGTAAGCATGCTAAATTAAAGAATCGAGACAAAGAAAACACATATTATTTTATGAAGTGTATAAACATATTTTACAGAATCAGCTGTCAGATCAAAGATTTCTGGAGGGTCTGAGGAAGTGGAATGTGAATGTATTAAATAGTAACATTAATGCATTGGGGGAAAATGGGTATATATGCTACACTGCTGACAGCAACAGGTTCTGCCATCTGTATATAGATCAGAGTGTATCTAAATGCATACTTAATTTTATTGCATATCACTTATTTTTATATAAAACAAATCAAATGTAATTCTTTTCAAAATTACAAATGATGAAAGAATTCATCAAATTAAAACTATAGCATACAAAGTACAAAATGGAACATCTCTAAACCTTTTTTATAATCAAATTCTGTGATGTTTGGTATTCTGCCCAATTATGTAATTTTGTAGGAGACAAAAATGTATCAAAGGTGAGATTTACAGATTTATCATTTATTCTTCCCAGCTTGGACTGAAAATAAACAATTACTGAGAACCAAATGTAAATTCAGCATTCTTTACAAACATAGTACATTAGTCTTCACTTAGAAGCAAGTAGGGATATCATCTACAGCATCCCTCCTCAGCCAGTGGGAACAAACCTTGCACACACACACACACACACACACACACGCGCGCGCGCATACACACATATATATATACGTGTGTATGTGTATGTGTATACATATACATACACATATATCCTAGTGCTTCACCCTAAAACATCTAGCTTTTTACAAGTACCCCATTGTATGTGGCAAATGCCATTGAGTTTCATACATGGTTCTCATGTTTATAGTGAGCTAATTCAGGTACATGCCATCAGGTTCCCAAAAATAAAGTATTCTGTAAGTCACTTGAAATTATTATGGTTCTGTGTAATCCACCCAGTTGTTACAGGAAACTAACTTCATGTTGATGATCAAAAGAAAAATCCATCTCTGCAAGAGGCTGTGAAGAAGAGCAAAGTAGAATGACTGAGGCTTTGTCAAGTAGAACAGGGTTCAGGAACTCAGTCCATCAATCTCAGGTCCTGGCCAGAAATCCAAGAGAAAAATAGCCAGTTCAATGGATAGCATCAATATGGTAAAAAGCTGAGTTTGAGAAAGCTGTCATTTCATAGGCACACATATCCCAGGCAGAGAATAGACACAGCATTGTAGACCATGACCCACAGCCACTAAAGGCATCATAACATATGAGCCTCTTTAAAAGTTGTTTTTGACAAAAGGACTTAGGAGAATCCACAATACACTTCTGACGTGGGAACTAATGTATGTCAATTATATGGTCTATGATTTAATTCTCCACCTAACTTACTGCAACAGACACTACTATGATAAAATGAGGAAGAAAACAGCAAGTCCAAGTTTCCACACTAAGACCATGAAAGTTTATGAATTCAATAAAGAAAAACTAAATTATTATATCTGCATATTTAGTCACTATGTTATAGTGACTCCTTTCACTTTTTGGGATCTTTGGCTGGAGATAGAAAACAATGTCAAATAACTAGCCCATTAATTACAGTCCTCACTGCACATTATTTTTTTCATAAATGAAGCTGTATTTACTCTATGAAACAGAGAGAATTATTTGATTTCATAAGTAGCAAGTATTATTTTCTCTTTGTACTAGGGTTTAATAATCATTGGTAGTAAAGAGGTAAGAAATGTGTTAAGTAATGTGTTAAGTTAGGACTGAGAAAAAAATCCAAACCTTTGTCACAGTACACAAAATTACTATTATTCCCTGTACCTTTTATTTTTTAAAAAAGTATGCAATAGAGAGAAAAGTAGACAAGTTGGAAAAACCAAGAAATCCCAACCATTTTAAAATCAGGAGTTACTAATAGAATTATATTGAACTGAATTTAATGAATCTACTTTAAAATATACCCCAAGACTTTTAACTGTGAAAATTAGCATAGTGGTGTTTGTGATGTTGTAAGGAGTACATTTTATGTAAAATATTATTTTCAGGCACAAAAATGTTTGTTTAATTTTATTATGGATTGTTTCATTACATTTTAAACAAATCAAAGTTTGATAAATTATTGAGTGTATACTACATATGACTTAAATCCAGCACCCCCTACATGGAGAGTAAATTTGACCCAACTAAATGTATTATTGACAAATGGCTCATGTCTTTAGGATTTATCATGACAATTTGTAGTGGCCCTAGAACAGCATGGTTTGCATTCAATACTCCGGTTACATACTGAGGGAGCAGTAGAAAATATAATTCATTTTTATGAGGAAGGCAAGAAAAAATGGATTTGCTTAAAATTGACAGTATGTGGCTCAAACAATAAAGGCTAAAGTAAAAGCATTAAAGAAAGATAAAATTCACTCAAATCTACAATCATGAAAATTACCTTTGATGGCCATAGAAAGAAGATGTATCATTGGAGCTAAGTAAGCTTATTAAACCATAACACAATGTGCTTTCTTACATGATAAACTTTAAGAGGCCACATTGGTTTTGCATTACTGCTCATGACCACAGTATTATCCAGGCTTTAAATGTGCTCTCAGATAGGAACTTAAATGCCTAAAAGTTTGTAGTTATTTAGCTTAGCAGCTCTATCAAGGGACACTTAGAATATTTAGAAGAAAGTTTTGTCCAGTCAGAAAAATTACTTCGTGTGTGGACAGTTCCTAACCAAATTCCTCATTGGTGAGGCAAAGAAGAATTCAATTTAAATATATGTACTCTCAAACAATAATATTTGTCTATTGTTTACCCTTCTCCATGATGGAACATGAAAGTCTAAGAGTCAAATCATCCTATATACACAGGCTCTGTATGATTGAAATTATTTATTTTTACAGTTGTGCCAAGTACCAGGAATGAAAGAGATGTAGTAATAAAATATTAAATATGAAGTAGCCCAAACAAGACCTGCATAATGATGGCAGTTGATATACCAATATGGATGGAAAATATTAAGGAAGGTCCCACCCCTAGATGAAGAGTTATAGACATTTAAAGGCTGCTAAGAGAGGAGAAATTGATTTTCTCCAAAGATAAATCACTTGATAAGTTATGCAATCACAAGTGGTTAGCCCTAAACTCATATACATGCCATCAACACTGAATGGATTCAACAGCTTATGATGTAACAATAATAATTAAAGAAAAGATCATAAAGCTGAGAAGGTTGAGGGGAGATACAAGGTTGAGGGGAGACTATGGTGTAGAAATGATATGTACACATTCTGACTTTCATAAAGACATTCTCAAAAAATAAGATATTAAACATAAAATAAGAAAGAAAACTTAAACTTTAGACTCTATCTCAGCATGTTTAAATATCTGAGAGTCTAAGTCAACACATACAACTTATAGGAATATATATGTTTTGTGTAGGCGTATGTATGCAAGTGCAAGTTCACATGTACAGAGGTAAATGTGTGCACATATGTGTGGAGACATGAGTCTGAATTTGGGTATTTTGATGATTACTTTCCATTTTGATTCTTAAGCATGGTTTCTGTCTGATTCCAGAGCAAACCAGTTGGCTAAGTCTAGCTAGTAAGCTTGTTCTGGAGAGACTCACTTCAGCATCTAGAGTGGAAGTACTATTAGTACTTGCTTATCATGTCTTTTCTGGTTTCACATAAGTGAGAGTATACAAATGCCAATTATCACATTTATTGGGCAAACACTTTATTCACTGAGACATTTCTCTAGTCTTAGGAGCCAGCTACATTCAATTGGATTAACACAAAATGATTATCAATGAATCCTTCATTTGTGAAATTTCACTTAATACCTTCTGCCCCTTCTGCCCAGTCCTTTCTGCTGGGGCAGGCTGCTAGCTGGTCTGCTCCTGTGAAGACGCCATATGCTGAGTCACCCCCCCCCCCAGAAGATCCTCTCTACTCAGAGCATTCAGGAACTGACACCACAGCCTGAGGCCTTCTCAGAACATCTGCTTCACAGAGGGCAACTGAGCAATTGATCACCAGCTTCTCTGATCCTCTGCAAACACCACAGCTTGAAGGCATCCCAGGAACTCCTCTGTACACAGAGCAACAGGACAATAGACATCACAGTCTGGAGACCTCCCAGGAGCACTGTGGCATGCAGGGCAACTGACCAGACAGACTAGAAGCCTTCCAGGAGTTCTGCTGCATACACAGAAACAGAAACCACAGTCCTTAGGGCCCTTGGAGAACATCTTCACACAGGACAACACCTTGAGTGTGCCTCAGAAGACTTAAAAATTTCAAGGCCTCCAATGAGATCTAAAGACAGGGTAACAGATCAGCAACTTCTCTGCTCCTGACTGAATAGCTCACAGCTGTCAGGCTCCACAGACAGGAGGTCTGCCACAGCCAGGGCCACAGGCCTACCAGGAGACATGAAGCAACCCAGGGACAAAAAAGGCAAACTCGAGACAGAGTCACCCAAACCAGCAAACACCAGGGATAACCAGAGAGTGAGAGGCAAGCAAAAGACCATAAGCAACAGAAGCTAATATACATGGCATCATCAGAACCCTGTTCTCCAACCATAGCAAGCTCTGAATACACCAACACACCTGAAAATCAGGAAGCTGACCTATAATCCTATCTCATAAAGATAATAGATTCCTTTAAGGAGGATATAAATAACTCACTGAAAGAAATACAGGAAAACACAATCAAACAGGTGAAGGAATTGCATAAAGCAGTCAAAGAACTGATATACAAAGAACTCAAGAAGTTAGACCCCAGGAAACCAAATAACCCTATTAAAAAATGGGGTACAGATCTTAACAAAGAATTTTCACCTGAAGAAATTCGGATGGCCGAGAGGCACCTTAAGAAGTGCTCAACATCATTAGTCATTAGGGAAATGCAGATCAAAACAACCCTGAGATTTCACCTTACACCAGTCAGAATGGCTAGGGTCAAAAACTCAGGAGACAGCAGGTGTTGGCAAGGATGTGGAGAAAGAGGAACACTCCTCCACTGCTGGTAGGGCTGTAAGATGGTACAACCACTGTGGAAATCAGTCTGGAGGTTCCTCAGAAAACTGGACATGAGACTTCCAGAGGACCCTGCCATACCTCTCCTGGGCATATACCCAAAGGATTCCCCGGCATGCAATAAAGACACATGCTCCATTATGTTCATAGCAGCCTTATTTATAATAACCAGAAGCTGGAAAGAACCCAGATGCCCCTCAAAGGAGGAATGGATACAGAAAATGTGGTATATTTACACAATGGAATACTACTCAGCAATTAGAAACAATGAATTCACAAAATTTTTAGGCAAATGGTTTGATCTGGAAAATATCATCCTAAGTGAGGTAACCCAATCACAAAAGAATACACATGGAATGCAATCTCTGATAAGTGAATATTAATTAGCCCAGAAGCCCTGAATACCCAAGGCACAAATTGCATAACAAATGACTCCCATGTAGAAGTATGGAGAGGGTCCTGATTCTGGAAAGGATTGATCTGGCATGGGAAGGGAATATAAGGACAGAGAAAAAGGAGGGAGGTGATTGGAGAAGGGATGGAGAGAAGAAGGTTTATGGGACATATGGGGAGGGGGGATCCGGGAAAGGGGAAATCATTTGGAATGTAAACAAAGAATATAGAAAATAAAAATATTAAAAAAGAAGAAGAAAAGTAAGAAGAAACAATAAAGAAAACACAAACGGAGGCAAACCTGGAAATGGAAAACCTAGGAACAAGGTCAGGAACTACAAATATAAGTATCACCAAGAGAATACAAGAGACAGAAGAGAGAATCTCAGGTGTAAAAGATAGGGTAGAAGAGATTGACACAACTGTCAAAAAATTCAAAATGTAAAAAACTCCTAAACCAAAGCATCCAGGAATTCAGTACACAATGAAAAGATTAAATCTAAGAACAATTGTAATAGAGGAGAATGAAGATTCCCACCTCAAAGGACCTGAAATGTCTTCAACAAAATCATAGAAGAAAACTTCCCAAACCTAAAGAAAGAGATGGCCATAAAGGTACAAGAAGCTTATGGGACGAAAAAAGGAAATCCTCTCATCACAATAATCAAAACACTAAATGCAAGGAACAAATAAATAATATTAAAAGCTGCAAGGGAAAAGGGCTAAGAAACACAAATGTAGACCTATCAGAATTACACCAAAGTTCTTAGCAGAGATTATGAAAGCCAGAAGAGCCTGGTCAGAGGTCATGCAGGCTCTAAGAGAACACAAATGCCAGCTTAGGCTACTATACCCAGCAAAATTCTCAATCAACATAGGTGTAGAAGAGAAAATATTCCAGGACAAACAAAATTCATACAGTATCTACCAATCCAGCTCTATAGAGAATCTTAGAAGGAAAATTACACTACAAAGAAGGTACTAACACCAAAATAAAAGACAAGATAATAATAATCTCACAGCAAAGACAAAAGAAGAGAACCACAAGCACACAAAGCTACCTACAAAAACAAACATATCAGGAACCAACAGTCATCTGCTCTAATCTGTCGATATTAATGGACTCAACTCACCTCTAAATATACATAAGCTAACAGACTGGATATTCAAATAAGATCCAACATTTTGTTGTATACAAGAAGCAAAACTCAACAACAAAGACAGAAACTATCTCAGAGTAAAAGGATGGAAAATGATCTTCCAAGCAAATGGTTCAAGGAAACAAGCTGGAGTTGTCATCCTAATATCCAATAAAATAGACTTTCAACCAAAAGATATCAAGTGTGATGAGGAATAAACACTTCATATTTATCAAATGGAAAATCCAGCAAGAGATATTCTCAATTCTGAACATCTGTGCCCCAAATACAAAGGCACCCACATTCATAAAAGAAAATTTACTAAAGAACAAAACACACATTGAACCCCACATAATATTAGTGGGAAGCTTCAACACCCCACTTTCTCCAATGTACAGGTTATTGAAACAGAAACTAAACAAAGACACAGTGAAATTAATAGAGGTCATGAATGGATAACTACAGGACATTTCACCCTGAAACAAGAAAACATTTTCTTCTCAGCATCACATGGTATCTTCTTCAAAATAGAGCATATAATTGGTCACAAAACAACCCTCAACAAATACAAGAAGCTTGAAATGATCCCATGCGTCTTATCTGACCACCATGGCCTATGGCTGGTCTTTAATAACAGAAAAAAGAAAAAAACAAAACAAAAAACAGAAAAACCAACATATGTGTGGTAACTGAACAACTATTCAATAACTTGGTCAGGAAAGAAATGAAGAAAGAAATTAAAGACTTCCTGGAATCTAATAAATATGCTGACACATCACACCCAAACTTATGGAACACAATGAAAGAGTTACTAAGAGGAAAATTCATGGCTCTAAGTGCTCTGGTAAAGAAACTGGAGAGATCTTACACTAACAACTTAACAGCACACCTAATAGTTCTACAACAAAAAGAATCAAACTCACCCAAGAGGAGTAGAAGGCAGGAAATAGTCAAAATCAACCAAATAGAAAGAAAGAGAACGGGACAAAGAATCAACAAACGAAAAGCTGGTTCTTTGAGAGAATCAACAAGATAGGTAAATCCCTACAAAAAGAATTAGAGGACCAGAGGAAGTATCCAAATTAACAAAATCAGAAATAAAAAGGGAGACATAACAACAGAAGCAGAGGAAATTCAAAAAAATAATCAGATCCTACTATAAAAGCCTATACTCAAAAAAAAAATAATAACCTGGAAAAGCTATATTAAATGGATTGTTTTTCTAGACGGATACTAAAGTTAAAACGAGAGTAGGTAAACTGTCTAAAAGAGCAATATCTCACAAGGAAATAAAAGTCATTAAAAACCTTTCAACCAAAAGAAAGCCCTGGGCCAGATGGAATTAGTTCAGAATTCTACCAGAAATTGAAAGAAGACCTGATACCAATATTCTTCAAACTAGTCTATAAAAACAGATACAGAAGGAATACTACCTAAATCATTTTATGAAACCACAATTACTCTGATACCTAAACCACACAGAATCCAATCAAAAAAGAGAACTTCAGACCAATCACACTTATGAATACCAATGCCAAAATACTCAATAAAATTATTGCAAACTGAATCTTAGAACACCTCAAAACCATCATTCATCACAATCCAGTAGGCTTTATCCCAAGGAAAGCAAGTTTGGTTCAATATAAGAAAATTCATTAGCAAAGGCCCCAACAAAGAGAAACCTGGGAGAGAGGGAAGGTGAGAGTGTGTTGGGTAGAGGGGCATATACGTAGAGGCAGGGGGAGGGAGGAGGGATTGGGGGTCTTAGGGGAGGGGGGAAATTTGGAAAGGTTTTACCATGGCAATCTAAATGAAGATGATATTCAATTTAAAAAAATAAAATTCATTAAGGCAATCACTATATAAACAAACTCCAAGACAAAAATCACATGATCATCTCCTTAGATATAGAAAAAGCTGTCCAGGTGGTGGTAGCACACACCTTTAATCCCAGCACTTGGGAGGCAGATGCAGGTGGATTTCTGAGTTCAAGGCCAGCCTGGTCTATAGAGTGAGCTCCAGGACTGTCAGGGCTACACAGAGAAACCCTGTCTTGAAAAAAACCAAAAAAAGAAAAAAAAAGATTTATAAGAAAAATACAACAACCATTCATGATAAAAGTATTAGAGAGATCAGGAATTCAAGGCCTACACCTAAACATAACAAAAGCAATTTATGGCAAACTAACAGGCAATATCAAATTAAATGGAGAGATACTTGAAGCAATCCCACTGAAATTGGGGACAAGACAAGGATGTCCACTATCCCCATATCTATTCAATATAGTACTCAAAGTGCTGACAAGGGCAATAAGACAACAAAAATATATCAAGGGGATACAAACTGGCAAAGAAGAAATGAAGGTATCACTGTGCAGATGATATGATAGTATGCATAAGCAACCCCAAAACTTCTACCAGACAACTTATCTGCCTAATAAACAACTTCAGCAAAGTTGTCAGATATAAAATTAACTCAAATAAATCAGTAGTCTTCATTTATAAAAATGATAAACATAATGAGAAAGAAATTAGGGAAACAACTCCATTCACTATATCCACAAATAATATAAATACAAGTGAAAGATTGTATGACAAAAATTTCAAGTCTCTCATGAAAGAAATCAAAGATCTCAGAAAATGGAAAGATCTCCCATGCTCATGGATTGTCAGAATTAACATAGTAAAAAGGGCGATCCTACTAAATGCAATCTACAGATTCAATGCAATCCCCATCAAAATCCCAACAAAATTCTTCCAAGACATGGAAAGAACAATTCTCAAATTCATCTAGAAAGTCAAAAAAAAAAAAAACCCAGAATAGCAAACAAAATTCTTAATAAAACAAGAGCTCAGGGAATAATCATCCCTGATCTCAAACTTTACTACAGAGCAATAGTGATAAAAAAAAAAAAATTGCATGGTATTAGTACAGAGGAAGACGCGTTGATCGATGGAATAGGGTGAAGACCCAGATATAAAACGCACACTTATGGGCACTTGATCTTTGACAAAGACATCAAAAATATACAATGGAAAAAAGATAGCACCTTCAATAAATGGTGCTAGTCTAACAGGCTGTCTGCATGTAGAAAAATGAAAATAGACCCATATTTATCACCTTACACAAAGCTCAAGTCCAAGTAGATCAAGGACTTCAACATAAAATCAGATATACTAAATATAATAGAGAAATTGGAAAAAAGTCTTGAACTCATTGGCTCACTGGGAAGTTTCCTAAACAGAACTCTAATGGCTCATGCTCTTAGATAAAGAACTGATAAATGGGACCTCATGAAACTGAAAAGCTTCTGTAAGGCAAAGTACATAATCTATAAGACAAATCAGCAACCTACAGATTGAGAAAAATCTTCACAAACCCCACATCTGATAGAGAACTAATATCCAAAATATATAAAGAACTCAAGAAGCTAACCACCAAAAAAACCAAACAACAAAATAAAAAACTGGGGTATTGAACTAGACTGAGAATTTACAACAGAGGATCTCAATGGCTGAGAAGCACCTAAAGAAATGTTCAAATGGAAATCAAAATGATCCCGAGACTCCAGCTTACACCAATCAGAATAGCTAAGATCAAGACTGCAGGTATCAACACCTATGGAGAAGATGTGGAAAAAGAGGAACGCTTCTCCATTGATGGGGAGATTGCAAACTGATACAACCATTCTGGAACTCAATCTGGAGGCTTCTCAGAAAATTGGAATTAGATCTACCTGAAAACCCAGCTACAGCACTCTTGGCAATGTACCAAAGATGCTCTACCATGCCACAGGAGCACATGTTCCACTATGATCATAGAGGCCTTGTTTGTGATAGCCAGAAGCTGGAAACAACCCAGATGTCCCATTATAAACTAATAGTTACTCAGCCATTAAGACTGAGAACATCCTGAGTTTTGGAGGCAAGTGGATGGACCTAGAAAATATCATTCTGAGTGAGGTAACTCAGACCCAAAAGGACATGCATGGTATGTACTTACTAATAAGTGGTTATTGGCCAAAAAGAGAAAAGAAAAGAAAGTACAAAATACCCAAGATACAGCCCACAGAACTCAGAAATTTAACAAGCTGAACTGCCAATTGAGGACTCCTCAGTCTCATGTGTGAGAAAGAAAGAAGCAATCACAAATGGGGATGGAGGGACCTGTGAGAGAAAGTGAATGGGGATGGGGAGAAGACTGGAACATGATCTGTTATTGGGTGAGGGAAAAGGACTGAAGCCCTGAGAGCCAGCAGAAAGAATGGAGCAGTCAACTTCAGGAGGTAGGAGGTTGTAGGGAGCCTCCAGACTGCATCAGTTGAGAGAGTCTTAGGACTCAAAGGAAGGGACCCTAGATGAAATGTCCTACAGTGGGGACAGGTGTACAGAGCCATATTGGGGCAGTCTTGCACTTGGTCAGAGTTTGACTTTGGTCAAGGTTAACTTCTCCCAGAATGCCAGGATCCTGCTCCACCTAGGGTGGAGTGCACGTAGTAAAGGTTAAGTTCATTGTTCTTCCAGGCATAGGGATTCCTGAATTAAACAGGTGACCCACCCAGCTGCCGGAGCAGTCAAGACGAAGACCTCCAAGAGAAGCTAGACAACTTCCACCGGAACTCAGCCTGGAGTCTGGGGGGAAGGGTTTGCCCGAACTGTTATAAGGTCTGGCGCCATTAAAGTTTACGGCTTCGATCAGTGAACATTGACTTAGCCGTACTTTCTTTTCGCCGCTCTTCCCTATGACCCCAAAATTCTCTCAACAGGTAACCCGGTTTACATGTAGCTGCTGGCGGCTACATAGTGGCGCCTGAACGTGGGAAGACCTGGCACGAGAGAATTTCTTGAGGTAGCCCTATCCAGCGAAGCTTCGTGGAAAAGGTGAAAATTAATGGTGTCCGCACGGTAAGCAACATAGAGGGCAAAACTAGCGCTAGTGAATTCGTGTCTATGGTTGTGAGTGCAGGAATGGATACAGTTTTTCAAGCATACTGCGTGGACCCAGCGCAGGACTGCTTGGGTTGATAAGATAGGGAAATATGGGGAAGGAATTTGGTAGGCATTTGCCCAAAGCTCGTAAGAGCTGATTTCGGCGAAAAGAAAGGGGTTTTTAAAAATAGGCATATGTCCACAGCTTCTAAGAGCTGTTTAAAGAGGAAAATGGATGCAATTGCTTAACAAGCACGCTTAACTTTCTGTGTATCTTTCCGTGTTTGTCCCGGTGCACCGACTGTCTATGTGTATGTTTATGTCCTCTCTGTGTCTTTGTGTGAATGACTGTTTCATGTTAAAAAGAAAAAATTGGTAAAGATTACATCTGCTGGTAACCTCTTGAGCTAGCCACAGTTTGTGTGGGGATTGATTCAAAGCCACGCTGCAGCAGCGTAGCTCACTCACCCAAGAGGCAAGCATGGCTGGGGAAAAAGCCGCTCTTAAAAGCCCAGAAACCTCGAGATTTGGGAAGACTTTGGTTTGGCTTGTGAAATTCATGTAGTCGCTTTATACTTGTTTCTAATTGGTTTTAATGATATAAGGCTTTACATTTCTTGACTAAAGAGTTATAAATAAATTGGTTATTATGTAAAAGGTATAGTGTTATTAAGAAAAGGTTAGTTTAAAACTGGTGATTCAGTGTTAGAGCTATCTTAACTAACTACACGTGGCCTAACGCCACTCATGCCTTGTTCTTGTTTATAATTGGATTTAAAGGTATATTTTACATGTCTTGACTATAGAGTATTGGCTTAAGTCACTGCACATGATTTAAAAGGTATAATGTTATTAACAAAAGTTAGGTTAAGGCTGGTAGTTTAGGGTAGTCGCCATTTTGAACACGTGGCATGATGGTTAAGGCTGGTAGTTTAGGGTAGTCGCCATTTTGAACACGTGGCATGATGGTTAAGGCTGGTAGTTTAGGGTAGTCGCCATTTTGAACACCACATGGCATGACGCAATCCAGGAAATACAGGCCTTTAAGACGCTCCTAAATTGGCATGGTGTTTCATGTGAATCTTGGCCTGGAGATTAGACTTAATGAAGATTAAGATCTAAAATATTGTCTCT
The DNA here is from genome assembly GCF_947179515.1 of Apodemus sylvaticus. Lineage (NCBI taxonomy): Eukaryota > Metazoa > Chordata > Mammalia > Rodentia > Muridae > Apodemus > Apodemus sylvaticus. The sequence goes on along the minus strand of NC_067472.1, from coordinate 9,787,757 downwards.
TTAATAAGTTACACTGTTATACACTTGAACATAAGAACTGGCATACAAACCTTGTGCTGTAAATATGTGTTTGCCATTGATTTTAAAGAAAATAGATTGTTTAAAATTGAGATTTGCTTCCAAAATTACAATTGTGCTCTAATATTGCAAGAAAACATTGAGTTACAATAAAAATCAGTGTGTCATTGGCTACAGTTTTCAGTTTGCAGGCTCATAATTCTTAACATCTTGTAATTAAGATAATTTTAAGAGTGATACAGCTGTCTCCAAGATTAAAAAGGAGATCTCAGTGGAAATGTATTTGATATCAAGTAGGTTCCTTTGACCATGAAATTACAGGTTTCTTTTGTTTAATCCTTAAATTGTCCTTGTAGGTTTGGGTCTGGTCTTAGATAAAAGGCTCAGATTAGAAGATATTTACATTTGAGGAATCTCATACAAAGTCCTTGCCAAGGACTCAAGGTGGATCCTAGGGCAGATAAAAAAATTTTCATTTGAGTTAATGCAAAGCTTAGAGCTGCCTCAGGGGAAGCTAGTGAGGAAGTTTTGAGAAATTGTTTCCGCCTTACAGGCCCCACCTAGGGAGTGTTTGGCTTTAAAAAAAAAAAAAAAGGTTTTTGACTTATCCAGGTGTGGGTTAAAATGCAGTTCAAATCTATGAAAGGTCAAGGAGGCTATAAAAGCATTAACATTTGGCCTGTCTACTCCCTATAAAATTATTGTAAATTTAAAGGGTTGGTTTTTTGCTTTACATTCTGATAGTTATAAAAGCATTTGCTTCTAATTTTAAAGAGACAACAAAACAATTTCATTAAAAAGTTTTGCCTCAAGGAATGGCTAACAGCCTTATGTCTTGTGAGAAAAAATGTTTGTCTCTCTTTCAATACTAGAAGTTAAGATCTTAAAATTTTCAGTGTATAATGTTCATAGAATGTTTGTTACAGGCCCTTGCTCCTATAGACTTTTAGAATTTTTAGGTAAATGGCTTTCAAAGGTTGTTAAGATATATTAATTGGCTTTATCTTATTTACCTCATTTTAAGCTTGCCACAGAAGGTCTTAAACCTCTGTTTTCAAGGTAGGAAACGTTTGTTCCTTGCTTCAAGCAACAATCAAATTTATTATTAATGGTTGGTCTATTACATGGCAAGCATTTTTAGACAAAATTAATAATTGTTATCCAAAAGATAATTTATACTCTCAGATCACATGTTTATTCCTTTAAGTTTCTCCCTGCTTCAACACAGATACCTGAATTGGGTGCTATAGCAGCTATTTTTAAGATGTTAAAGGTCAAGCTTTTAATAATAGTAGATATACATAGCTCATGGTCTATAATTGCTTAAAATTGGTCCATTTTTAATACTGCTAATTCTTAATATTTACAGTTTATACAAATGTGATTCAAATTTCTAAGAACAAAGGATATATTCTCTAAATGACTGTCCTTTAGGTATTTGAAATAATTTTATATTTTGTGCACATCAAATTATAAAGATTTGTTCTTGATGTCCTCAATTTCTACCTCTACCACGTAATGGTGTTAATTCTAGAGGACTTAGTTATTACAGATAAATGATATTCATATTTCTAATTTAGAAGATTAAAAAATATGTACATGTGACTAATGATTCATTTTTAGGCTGTCTAGTTGCAACTGCTCTAACAGAAAAAGCAACTATATTTTATATAATTACATAGTTATTGCCTATGTTATGGTTTATACTTTGTGTTCCAACTTAAATTAATAAAACAATATCTTCTTGGAAGAAAGAAGAGAGGGGAAATTGTGTCCCTGTACATATAATTTAAATTATGCTTACATGTTTTTAAGAAAATTTTAAAATTTTAAAATTGGATGCCAAGAAACTCCTTGCTAAATGTATATGACATCTTGTAATTAGGCATAGTGATGTCTAGGTGAAATGAAGGAATTCACTTACTAACATATGCCATGATCCTGATTTAATATTGGGGGAGAAGGCATGTCCTCTGTTTTTTCCACAGAATGCTGCAGAAGATATGCTGACTGTGTGCTTGCTGAATGCCCAGACCATGGTAACATAAGAGCTATATTGGATATATGTTCTTGACTTACCTCAATTGTTAAATGTCCCAGGTTAGATAAATTGCCTAGCTTCAAGCTTTTAGACTTTGTGGGACAGAAAATAGAGACTGTTAAGCTAGCTTAGGAAAAATTAATCTAAAGAAGAGTTAAAATGACTCTTCTCCTTATTGTGTTCAGCTGACTTAACCATAGACTGGTCTAGAAATAATTCCAATATTGAAGATTCCAATTTTGAAGATGGCTAACAATCTTCAGCCAGCTGTGTTAATTTAACATATAGTCTCCACTTTTCCTGAGAAGTAACAGCTTAATTCTTGATTCACAAGGCTACCTCTCCCACCTCAGAGGCCAAGCCTTGGATCCTTAAAGTTGTTAATTTACAACTGAATTGGATACTTCTGGGACAAGTTAATCCTATTCCACCTTTAACTCTTGACCTTGTCTGTTAAGCAGACTGGCTGTCTCCACCCAGGCTCACCTGGATGGAGAGATTACATGTCTGTTAAAGACACTTGCAGACCCCCCTGGCTTCAAAACTTACACAAGTGGATCTCCAAAGAGGGAGCCACATAGAACTCAGATCTATGTGTGTTTGTTTTTGAACAAACATGGGTACCAGCGAGACGTGCGAGGCAAAGCACTGCATGGGGAGGTGAATTTCTGCTTCTGAGTCCCCAGGAAGTACACCTAATTGCATAGGGGTTAACGTCGAGAGGCTGTCCTTAAAATAATAAGGGAGCCTATTACCCCTCCTCTGAAAAAGACGTTATACAATATTTAAGAGGAATTACGGTCAATGCTTCCCCTCCTGGTTAAGGCCCGCCTTCTTATGAAGGATATTTATCCACTTGTTTTCTACCTCCTCGTGTTCAAATTAATAAAAAAAAGGGAGGACATGTACAGAGCCATATTGGGGCAGTCTTGCACTTGGTCAGAGTTTGACTTTGGTCAAGGTTAACTTCTCCCAGAATGCCAGGATCCTGCTCCACCTAGGGTGGAGTGCACGTAGTAAAGGTTAAGTTCATTGTTCTTCCAGGCATAGGGATTCCTGAATTAAACAGGTGACCCACCCAGCTGCCGGAGCAGTCAAGACGAAGACCTCCAAGAGAAGCTAGACAACTTCCACCGGAACTCAGCCTGGAGTCTGGGGGGAAGGGTTTGCCCGAACTGTTATAAGGTCTGGCGCCATTAAAGTTTACGGCTTCGATCAGTGAACATTGACTTAGCCGTACTTTCTTTTCGCCGCTCTTCCCTATGACCCCAAAATTCTCTCAACAGGTAACCCGGTTTACATGTAGCTGCTGGCGGCTACAGACAGGGAACTTATAAGGCCTACCTCCAGCATAAAGACAGGGCATCAAGTGAAGGATGGGGTTGTTATCCCACAGTCAAAACTCTGAACCATAATTGTTTCTGTAAGAAAGAACAGCAGGGATGGAAATGGAGAGGAGCCTGAGGAAAAGAAGGTCCAACAACAGGCCCAAAGTGGGATGTTTCAGCTCAAGGGGAGGCCCCAAGGCCTGACACTATTACTGAGGCTATGGAGCATTCACAAAAAGGGACCTAGCATGACTGCACTCTGGAAGATCCAACAAGCAGCTGAGTCAGATGAAGATATTTACATCCAACCAATGGACAAATGCTGCTGACCCCTGTGTTGAATTAGGGAAAGGCTGGAAGAAACTGAAGGGTGACCCTGTAGGAAGACCAGCAGTCTCAATTAACCTGGACTCCAGAAATTTCTCAAACACTGGACCACCAAACAGGCAGAACATACTAGCTAATATAAGGCCCCCCAACACATATACAGCAGAGGACTGCCAGGTCTCGGTTCAGTCAGAGAAGATGCACCCCTCTTCAAGAGACTGGAGGCCCCAGGGTATTTAGAGTTCTGATTGGGCATTGAGTAAGGGTCAGGACATCCTTGTGGAGACAGGGGGAAGTGGAGGAGGTATGAGATGTGGAACAGTTGTCGAAGGGTGGACTGGGGGGGGGGTGATAAAATCTGGAGTGTAAAAATTAAATAAATAAATAAATAAATAAATAAATAAATAAATAAATAAATAAATAAATAAAATGTTCACTTTAAAAACAAAGCCCATGTTTCTGTTTCTGCCTGGGGATCATCCTCTGCCACAGAGCACCATATCCAGATAACAAAGGGAAATAGCTTATCACCCAGGAGTGTGGAGAGGCCTGAGACCACAGAAGGGACCACCCCTGTTGCTCAGAAGAACCTGTCTGGAACCCTCAGGCGGGAGCCTTCCAGTTTCTGTCTCTGTCTGGGGACCATCCTCTGCCACAAAGTACCATATTCAGGTGGCATAGGGAGATAGCTAACCACCCAGGAAGCAGAGTGGCCTGAAGCACAGGTAGGACCAACCCTGTTTCTCAAAGGAACCAGACCAAAACTTTGAGGACATAATAGCCCAGGAGTAGCCTGGAACAGGAGTCTTATTATTTCTGTTAGCATTCAGAGCTGATCCTGTGCTACAGAGATACATACACAAATACCACCATAGGAGAGCTGATCTCCCAGGAGTACTTACATACCTGTGTCTCTCTTCAAATTCCTGGCCCAAGAGGGACCTGCCCAGAGCCATCAGGACACAGGAACCAAGGATCAGCTGGGGACAGAATCTTTCTGATTTTTGTCTGCACACCTGAGCTGACCCTGTATCACAGCTTTCCATACCTAAATTCCTCCCAGAAAGAATGGGTCTCCCATGAGTATAGATACACAGGCTTGAAGGACAGATAAGCCACAGTCAGAGACAGCAAGACCAACTTACAACAGAGATAGCCACATGGTAAGGCAAATGCAAGAACATTACCAATAGAAACAAACACAATATGGCACCATCTGAAGCCAGTTCTCCCACAACAATAAGTCGTGGATACCCCAACACCCTGGAAAAGCAGGATCTGCCCTTAAAATCACATTTCATGATGCTGATAGAGGACTTCAAAAAGGGACATAAATAACTCCCTTAAAGAAATACAGGAGAACATTGGACAACAGGTAGAAGCCCTTAAAAAGGAAATACAAAAATCCCTTAAAGAAATACAGGAGAACATGGGTCAACAGGTAGAAACCTTTAAAGAGGAAACACAAAAATCCCTTAAAGAATTACAGGAAAAAACAAAGAAGTGAAGGAACTAAACAAAATCATCCAGGATCTAAGAATGGAAGTAGAAACAATAAGGAAATCACGAAGGGAGATGACTCTGGAGATAGAAAACCTTGGAAAGAATTCAGGAGTCATAGATACAAGAATCAACAACAGAATACAAGAGATAGAAGAAAGAATCCCAAGTGCTGAAGATACCATAGAAAACATTAACTCAACAGTCAAAGAAATGCAAAATGCAAAAAGCTTGTAAGCCAAAACTTCCAGGAAATCTAGGACACAATGAGAAGACCAAACCTAAGGATATTCTATACCTTCTCTTATAGGTATAGAAGAGAGTGAAGATTTACAACTTAAAGGGCAAGTAAATATCTTCAACAAAATTGTAGAAGAAAACTTCCCTAAGCTAAAAAAAAAAAAAAAAAAAAAAAAAAAAAAAAATGCCCATGAACATACGAGAAGCCTAGAGAACTCCAAACAGACTGGACCAGAACAGAAATCCCTCCCATCACCAAATACACTAAACAAAGAAAGAATATTAAAAGCAGTAAGAGGAAAAGGTCAAGTAACACATAAAGGCAGACCTATCAAAATTATACCAGACTACTTACCAGAGACCATGAGAGCTAGATGATTCTGGGCAGATCTCATATAGACCCTAAGAGAACACAAATGGTAGCCAGACTACTATACCCAGCAAAACTCCCAATCAACATAAATGGAGAAACCACGATATTCCATGATAAAACCAAATTTATACAATATCTTTCCACAAATCCAGCCCTACAAAGGATAATAGATGAAAAATGCCAACACAAGGAGGGAAACTATACCCCAGTAAAAGCAAGAAAGTAATCTTCTTTCAACAAACACAAAAGAAGATAATCATACAAACATAAAAATAACATCAAAAATAACAGGAAGCAACAATAATCACAATTCCTTATTTTCTCTTAACATCAATGGACTCAATCAAAAGACAAAGACTAACAGACTGGATACATAAACAAAACACAGCATTTTACTACATACAGGAAACACACCTCAGTGTCAAAGACAAATTTTTACCTCAGAGTAAAAGGCTGAGAAACATTTTTTTCCAAGCAAATGGTCTCAGAAAACAAGCTGGAGTAGCCATTCTAAAATCAGATAGAATTGACTTTTAACCAAAAGTCATCAAAAAAGGACACAAAAGGATACTGCATACTCGTCAAAGGAAAAACTTACCAAGAAGAATTCTCAATTCTGAACATCTATGATCCAAATACAAGCATAAAAGTAGTGTTACTAAAGATCAAAGCACACATTGTACCTCACACAATAATTGTGGGTAACTTTAATACCCACCTTATCAATGGACAGATCAGGGAAAAACAAACTAAAGAGAGACACAGTGAAACTAACAGAAGCTATGGAACAAATGTATTTAACAGATATCTATACAACATTTCATCATAAATCAAAAGAATATACCTTCCTCTCAGCACCTCATGATGGCTTCTCCAAAACTGACCATATAATTGGTCACAAAACAGACCTTAACAGATATAAAACGATTGAAATTATCCCATACCTCCTATCAGAGCACTATGAATTAAAGCTGGTCTACAATAGCAATAAAAACACAGAAAGTTCACATCCACATGGAAGCTGACAACTTCAGCAAAGTCACTGGATACAAAAATAACTCAAGTATATAAGTAGCCTTCCTATACTCAAAGGATAAACAAGATGAGAAGGAAATTAAGGAAAAGATACCGTTCATAATAGTCACAAACAAGAAAAGTATCTTGGTGTGACTTTAACTAAACGAGTGAAAGATCTGTATGGCAAGAACTTCAAGTATGTGAAGAAAGAAATCAAAGAAGAACTAGATGATGAAAAGATCTCCCTTGCTCCTGGAATGGTAGGATTAATATAGTAAAAATGGCCATCTTCCCAAAAACAATATACAGATTCAACACAATCCCCATCAAAATTCCAACACAATTCTTCATAGAGTTAGAAAGAGCAATTCTCAAATTCATCTGGAATATCAAAACACGCAAGACAGCTAAAACTATTCTCAGCAATAAAAGAACTTCTGAGGGAATCAGTATCCTGGACCTCAAGCAGTACTACAGAGCAATAGTGATATAAACTGCATGGTATTGGTACAGAGACAGGCAGGAAGATCATATAGAATTGAAGACCCAGAAATGAAGCCACACACCTATGGTCACTTGATCTTTGACAATGAAGCTAAAACCATCCAGTGAACAAAATTAGCCTTTTCAACAAATGGTGCTTGTTCAACTGACAGTTAGCATGCAGAAGAATGCAAATTGATCCATTCTTATCTCTTTGTAAAAAGCTCAGTTGGATCAAGGACCACCACATAAAACCAGATGCACTGAATCTAATAGAAAAGAAAGTGGGGAAAGGCCTTGAGCATATGGGCACAGGGAAACATTTCCTGAGCAGAACACCAATGGCTTGTGTGCTAAGAACAAGAATTGACAAATGGAACCTCATAAAATTACAAAGTTTCTGTAAGGCAAAGCACACTGTCAATAGGACCAAATGACAACCAACAAATTGGGAAAAGATGTTTACCAATCCTACATCTAATAGAGGGCTAATATTCAATATATACAAAATATATCCAAGAACAAAATAATCTTATTACAAATTAGTGTACTGAGCTAAACAAAGAATTTTCAACTGAGGAATAACGAATGGCTGAGAAGCACCTAAAGCAATGTTCAACATCCTAAGTCATCAGAGAAGTGCAAATCCAAACAACCCTGAGATTTCACCTCACACCAGTCAGAATGGCTAAGATAAAGAACTCAGGAGACAGCAGGTGCTGGTGAGGATGTGGAGAAAGAGGAACACTCCTCCTCTGCTGGTGGAATTGCAAGCTGGTAAAACCACTCTGAAAATCAGCTTGGCAGTTCCTCAGGAAAGTGGGCATAAAACTACCAGAGGACCCTGCTATATCACTCCTGTACATTTACCGAGAGATTTCTCCAGCATGTAATAAGGACATGCCACTATGTTCATAGCAGCCTTATTTATAATAACCTGAAGCTGGAAAGATCCCAAATGTCCCTCAATGGAGGAATGGATACAGAAAATGTGGTACATTTACACAATGGAATACTACTCAGCAATTAAAAACAATGAATTCATGAAATTCTTAGGCAAATGGATAGAATTAGAAAATATACAAAATATAAATCATGAATTACAAGTGAAAGGCAAATGGATGGAACATGAGAATATTATCCTGAGTGATGTAACCCAGATCTAAAAGGACATGCATGGTATGTACTCACTTATAAGTCACTTGTCTGTGGGGATGACTAGCTATTAGCCATAAAGTACAGGTAACCATGCTATAATCCACAGAACTAGGAAGCCAAATAAGGGTGCATAGGAAGATAGTTGAATCTTTCTCAGAAGTGGAAATAAAATAGATATCAGAGAGAGGTGGAGGGGAGGAATTGGTGGGAGAGGGGATTGGAGAGGAGTTGGGCAGGGGGATCAGGTATAGGGAGAACAGGGTAGAAAGGGAATGGAAACCAGAGGTGGGCTGGGGTGAGAAGGGTATATCTCTAGAATGTTCCAGAGACCTGGGATTGGGGAGGCCCCATTGTATCTTTGGGATTGACTAGCTGAAGCTCCTAGTGTTAGGGGATAAAGTTCCTGAAGCGGAAACGGTCCTGTAGCCAAGCAGAAGGGAGGGTACGTGAAGGAGATGGAAAGGGACTGATAATGGGATGTAAAGTGAATAAATAAATAAATAAATAAATAAATTATCAAAAAGGAAAAATTACCACTTTCTAAAATATCCCTGAGAAAACAATAATAATTAATAATTAAAAACTAACTATAACAAAACCTAGACTGGATCCGAAAGAATAGTGTTTAAAAATTCTGTCTCCTTTGCAGAGGATCCAAGTTTGACTTCCAGAATGAACATAATGACACCTCTTTGGGCAACTTGCACATATGGTACACATACATATAGGCAGACAAAAATCTCCATACACACAAAATAAACAAACATTAAAAATGGATGAACTAGGTATGTATAGCCAAATATTTACAAAATATTGAAAATAGTATTTTTTCCAAAACTCAATAGACTTTAGACTATTGGAGATACAGAATTATCTGTTTTATAAAATTTAATAATGTTAGGATGCAAATTCTCCTAAATTTGATATAAAAAAATTTATACAGTAATCATCCAAACCCCAGAAACATTTGTTTAGATGTTTAAAAGGAAGGAGTTTCTGAAAAAAAATTATATGGAAAGAGAGAATCTAGTATAGCCAGTAAGACCATGCCAAGAACACTGATATGCATGTGGTTCATAAATCAGAAATAAATAAATTGTAAAATATTAAACATAGTTAGTTCATGGGGTTTCTGAATATTTAATTCCTCTTCTTTCATGGTTGCCATTTGTAAGAATGCGGTAAGTAAACCAAATGAGCAAGGCACTGGATGTGAAAACAGCCATGACAGACAGTTATATAATGCGGTACAACTAGACATTATTCGCTACGGTTAACATCCTCGCTGTAGCTCTCTTGGGCGGTGATGGACAGGGATGGGTGCATGTTCCTTTCTTTCTCGCTGTTTAAGACAATCTCCTCTTCGGTTAATAAGATTCAGTGTTGTAAAGCTATAAAGCTCTGCGGATAAAAGGTGGGACCAATTACAAAAAGTACTCATCCCCTCAGTGAGTCCTAAAACTGCATCTCCATGCATTATTAGCAGCTAATGGTGCATTTCATGTTCTCCAATTTTGCTGTGCTAATGGCTTCCTTCAGGGACAATTCAGGCAATTAGAAAGAAGCACAATAAAGAATAATCTCACTCTTACACATCATTTGAATCGGGAGAAATAGCATTGTCATTTGAAGATAGGAAAGAAAAGAATTATCAGAGAGAATCTTTAATTACATATGTACATGAACACATACACATATGGACACTTAAATATGCATGCTAAGTATTTTCTTATGTGTGTCAGGTGTTATGGTTCTGAAGATACATTAACTCATAGTTCTTTTCTTTACAATTTACATCTCATACATAGTCTAAAGCACTGGGATGCTGGATTATTGCTTGATTTTCAGAATGTTCAATAATGGTGTTTGAGTATGGGAGTAGAAAGGCAGATTCAGATCCAAGCATTAGCTCGTAGGTCAATGCTTTCCAATATTTCTAATATTTGACATCACCACTATGGATTTGGTACAACTTGAGTTTAGGAACATGTCACAAAAAGGCAAGGAAAACAAAACAAAACAAAACAAAACAAAACAAAAAAACAAAACAAAAAAAAACAAAACAATAATCCCAGTGTCTAAAATGTATTATTGGCCACAGTCAACAAATGGGAATATAGGCGTTTTCAAGTAAACTTTTAAAAACATGTACAGAAAAATGCAATGAATTGTTAGCAAGAAAAAATAATGAATTATAACATTTCTTCATTTCTACATCTTTCTTTTTACCTATCACTTGAAGGGCTCTGTGAGCACTGCGGTGTATTGTTCTGAACTAATTTATATCAGCCACTTGTTTCGCACTAAGTATGTTGTCATGTTTGGCATTCGGTAGCTAAAGAAGCTGATTTTGTGCTCATCTGAAGTTCTGGACCTGAGGAGATTTTTATGTCATGACCAGAAAACAATGTTGTGAAACTTGACATGGGTACTCTAAACAGTGGTTGTAAAAGTTATACAGGCTTGTCAGAAACATAAAATTGGGTAGTTCTAATTCAATACTTTCTAATGCCAGTGAATTATATTATTGTATATTGTATTATTCACACACACACACACAAATACACACACACATACACACCACACACACACAAATACACACACATATACACACCACACACACACACACACACACACACGAGTGTGAAGGTTTCAAGTAGAGGAGAAAATGGCAAACTGCATAATCACAGGTACTGTTTAATATTTTATCTGGGTGTTTACTGACTATAAAAGACTGTAACTACTTGAAATTCAATGTTATTTATATTTGAGTTTATCACACACAACTCCAGAGATTTAAGAATCACTTTTGCCATGCAGTGTGATCATTTGGGGGGGGCGGGCGGGGATGATGGTATTTTAATGTAAAATCACTGTAAGCAATTCAAAGCTGATCCTCGATATAAGCACACGCTTGCATCCGCACACTTGTAGGTACAGATAATTGAGACAGGGCTACCAGTGTGTGTGTGCTATAACATGGTAGATTAACAAGGCAGAAACCTGGGCTTTGTTGACTTTTAAATAGAAGCAAGAATGCTTTTCTAAAACAGAAACTTTTATTTAAAATTCTCATTAGTCACTATATTCCATAGTGTAAAAAAAATCATCCAAGAAAGAGATAAAGAATCTGTATTTTCAGTAAAAGTCATTGCAGCTTTATTCCAATATTTCTTTGTCACTAGTATGTGCTGGTGCCAGTTAGGAGTCTTTAGCAGAGTGAGAACAGTGATTGCCTTATCTAAACATAGAGGAATCATCTATATTTGACGTGTGCACTCTTCTGTGTGCCAGCAACTCAAAGATAAGAATCATCTTTGGAGAAAATAATTAATGACATACATAATTTATGTTTTTGCTTCCAAATCTCTAGATCTTTTATATTCGATATGATGACCCAGGTCAAAAGTGCTGAGTATGAGTCCTATAGCTTTGGTCTCTTTGAAATTATGTATTGAGAAGTGTGTGTGTGTGTGTGTGTGTAAGAGAGAGAGGGGGGTCTTCAGAATCTATTATTACTGATTGTCTTACTTTGGGTTATTTTGGTGTGAAGAAACATCATGATTATAACAACTCTTATAAAGGAAAACATGGAATCAGGGCTGGCTAACACTTTCAGAGGTTCAGTACATCATCATCATGGGGGAAGTACGGCAGCATCTAGTCAGACATAGTGCTGGGGAAGGAGCTGAGAGTTCTACATATTGATAAGAAGGAAGCAGAAGAAGACTGCTTTCCACAGGCAGCCAGAAAAAGAAAAAAAAAATCCACACTGAAGGGAGCTTGAGTATAGAAAATTTCAAAGCTTTCTGCCACAGTGATACATTTCTCCAACAAGGCCATGCCCACTCCAACAAAGCCACATCTTCCAATAGCACCCCTCACTCTGAGCCAAACATTCAAACATTCAAAATACTTCACTAATTTTGAAAAACACAAAACACAAAAAGTATCTCTGTTACCTGGCTATAGCACTCCTGGGCATATACCCAGAGGATTCTCCAGTATGTAATAAGGATGCATGCTCCACTATGTTCATAGCAGCCCTATTTATAATAGCCAGAAGCTGGAACAAACCCAGGTGTCCCTCAATGGAAGAATGGATACAAACAATGTGGTATATATACACAATGGAGTACTATTCAGCCATTAGAAACAATGAATTCATGAAATTCTTAGACAAATGGATGCAGCTGGAGAACATCATCCTAAGTGAGGTAACCCAGTCTCAAAAGATAAATCATGGTAAGTACTCATTGATAAGCGGATATTAGCCTAGAAACTTGGATTACCCAAGTCATAATCCACATATCAAATGATGTCCAAGAAAAACAGAGGAGTGGCCCCCGGTTCTGGAAAGGCTCAATGTAGCAGTATAGGGCAATACCAGAACATGGAAGTGGGAAGGGGGGATGGGGAAACAGGGGGAGGGAAAAGGGCTTATGGGACTTTAGGGGAGTGGGGAGCCAGGAAAGGGAAAATCATTTAAAATGAAAATAAAAAATTTATCGAATAAAAATAAATAATTAAAAGAAAAAAAACAAAACAAAAACTCAGAAGCATGTGTTTCTGTCAAGAATATAGCAAGAAGAGAAGCAAAAAGTAAAGGAGGAGTTAGGAAGTGGGGAAGCTGTGTACCAGGAAGAGATGGTGGTTGCCCTAGCATCTCTGAAGGCACTGCCCACTGACATTGTGACATCTGCCATTGATCTTTCAGATGACATTTTTGGAAGACTCTGCATTTCAGGATGGCATTCTACTTTATTTTCTTTTTGATATTGTTAAAGTAATTGTATGCTGAAAGGAAAAATATAGGTCTATCTTATTAAAGTTCTTTGAATATTTCCCAAATGTCTTTGAATATTTTATTGTGAAATTGAGTAAACACATCAGGAAAATTTTTCTTCAAAAAGAAAGGTCATATTTATAATTTTTAATGCGATATATCTCTGTTTTGGAAGCAATATTTATTGATTTTCCTTATTTTTGAAAATTTTATGCATATATGCAATGAATTATATTATGAAAACACCTATCTCCATTTTCATTCTTCAACAACTATATATCCCTCTAACATATTTATTCACTAAATTCATGTCTTGAAAAAAATAACCTTCTAAGTCCAGTTAGACATATCCATCATTGGTGAGTGAGTGCATCTAACTGCATATAGCAAATTTCCCAGTGGCCAAATTGACAATAAAAATAACAATAAAAATTCCTCCTCCAGCAAAGGTTAGTGCTACAAAGTTTAACTTCATTATTCTGTGAAATGAGGAGTTTCTAGAAGTATTTAGCTTTTTATATTAATAATAATTAGATTTTAATGGAAATTTGTTTTGAAATATATCTACAGGTTTTTTTATTCGATATAATTTATTTACATTTCAAATGATTTCCCCTTTTCTAGCCCCCCCACTCCCCGAAAGTCCCGCAAGCCCTCTTCTCTTCCCCTGTCCTCCCACCCACCCCTTCCCACTTCCCCGTTCTGGTTTTGCTGAATACTGTTTTAAATGCCCATATTCAAGGTGGTTATAAAACTGTTCTTTGCAAAGTTTGTGCAATCATTTGTGATACTTCTTTGTTGCTGTTGTTGCTATTTATTTGTTTATTTTATTTTTCAAGTTAATGAAGGTTAGGAACTAATGGCCCCATAGTCCATCAATGTAGAAAACTCAATACAGTAAAATCTGATTTGGTGGAAATGATTTAAATTTGTTATCTACAAAGGCACAAAGACCTCAATGTTTTTGCTTCTCTCTCTTTCCTTCCTTCCTCTTTCTTTCTTTACCCCTCTTTCTTTTCATTTTATCATATTTTTTTAATTTAATTTGTTTTAACTTACTTTACACCCCACTCACTGCACAGTACCAGTCACCCACCTCCCACAATACTGCCCCCCTCACCTTCTCTTTTGGGCACCTGAAGCCTCCCATGAGTACCACCCCAGCCCCAAGCAAACCCTAGCACTTTAAGTCTCTTTGACGCTAGGCATTTCCTCTTCCATTGAAGCTAAACAAGGCATCCCAACTAGAAGAAAATATCCCTCTACTGGTTTTTTGGGAAAGCCATTGCTCCAGTTTTTCTTTTTTCTTTTTCTTTTTTCTTTTTATTTTCTATATTCTTTGCTTACAATCCAAAAGCTTTCCCCTTTCCCAGTCCCCTCCCCCCATATGTCCCATAAGTCCTCTTCTCTCCATCCATTCTCCTATCTTTCCCCCTCCCTTTTCTCTGTCCTGGTACTCCCCTACAATGCTGGATCAAGACTTTCCAGGATTAGGGCCCTCTTCTTCCTTCTTCATGGGAATCATTTGATATGCTAATTGTATCTTCAGTATTCAGAGCATCCGAGCTAATTAATATCCACTTATCAATGATGGCATGCCATATGTATTCTTTTGTGTTTGGGTTATCTCGATTAGGATAATATTTTCCAGTTACATCCATTTGCCTAAAAAATTCATGAATTTATTGTTTTTAATGGCTGAATAGTACTCCATTGTGTACATATACCACATTTTCTGTATCCATTCCTCCACTGAGGGATATCTGGCTTCTTTCCAGCTTCTGGCTATTATAAATAAGGCTGCTATGAACAGAGTGGAGCATGTGTCCTTATTGCATGCTGGGAAATTCTCTGGGTATATGCCCAGGAGAGGTATAACAGGGTCCTCCAGAAGTGTCATGTCCAGTTTTCTTAGGAACTGCCAGACTGATTTCCATAGTGGTTGTACAATCTTACAATCCCACCAGCAGTGAAGGAGTGCTCCTCTTTCTCCACATCCTTGCCAACACTTGCTGCCTCCTGAGTTTTTAATCTTAGCCATTTTGACTGGTGTGAGGTGAAATCTCAGGGTTGTTTTGATTTGCATTTCCCTAATAACTAATGATGTTGAACATTTCTTAAGGTGCTTCTCAGCCATCAGAATTTCTTCAGGTGAAAATTCTTTGTTTAGATCTGTACCCCATTTTTAATAGGGTTATTTGGCTCCCTGGAGTCTAACTTATAGAGTTCTTTGTATATATTGGATATTAGCCCTCTATCAGATGTAGGGTTGATGAAGATCTTTTCCCAATTTGTTGGTTTCCATTTTGTCCTTTGACAGTGCTCTTTGCCTTACAGAAACTTCGTAATTTTATGAGGTCCCATTTGTCAATTCTTGATCTTAGAGCATAAGCTATTGGTGTTCTGTTCAGCAACTTTTCCCCTGTGCCCATGTCCTCAAGGGTTTTCCCCAGCTTCTTTTCTATTACTTTCAGTGTGTCTGGTATTATGTGGAGGTCCTTGATCCACTTGGAGTTGAGCTTAGTACAAGGAGATAAGAATGGATCATTTCGCATTCTCCTGCATGCTGACCTCCAGTTGAATCAGCACCATTTGTTGAAAAGGCTATCTTTTTTCCACTGGATGTTTTCTGCTCCTATGTCGAAGATCAAGTGACCATAGGTGTGTGGATTCATTTCTGGGTCTTCAATTCTATTCCATTGGTTCACTTGCCTCTCCCTGTGCCAATACCATGCAGTTTTTAACACTATTGTAGGTTATTATCTTGCATTTTCCAGGGTGAAGTTTCTGTCCTTGTATTGGTGTTATCCTTTGTTTTGGCTGGGTTTCTGATAAGATATTTGGTAAACTTGGTTTTGTCATGGAATATCTTGGTTTCTCCATCTATGGTGATTGACAGTTTTGCTGGGTATAGTAGTTTTGGCTGGCATTTGTGTTCTCTTAGAGTATGCATGAGATCTGCCCAGGATCTTCTAGCTTTCATAGTCTCTGGTGAGAAGTCTGGTGTGATTCTGATAGGTCTTCCTTTATATGTTACTTGGCCTCTTTTTCTTACTGCCTTTAATATTCTTTCTTTGTTTAGTACATTTGGGGTTTTGATTATTATGTGAAGGGAGATATTTCTGTTCTGGCCCAGTCTGTTTGGAGTTCTGTAGGCTTCTTGTATATTCACGGGCATCTCTCTCTTTAGGTTAGGGAAGTTTTCTTCCATAATTTTATTGAAGCTATTTGCTAGCCCTTTAAGTTGTAAATCTTCACTCTCATCTATGCCTATAATACTTAGGTTTGACCTTCTCATTGTGTCCTGGATTTCCTGGATGTTTTGGGTTACAAGCTTTTTGCATTCTGCCTTTTCTTTGACTGTCGAGTCCATGATTTCTATGGTATTTTCGGCATCTGAGATTCTTTCTTCTATCTCTTGTATTCTGTTGTTGATATTTGCATCTATGGCCCCTGATTTCTTCCCAAGGTTTTCTATTTCCAAAGTTGTCTCCCTTTCTGATTTTTTAGTTGTTTCTACTTCTGTTTTTAGATCCTGGGTGTTTTTCCTCAGTTCCTTCACTTGCTTGTTTGTGTTTTCCTGTAATTCTTTAAGAGATTTTTGTGTTTCCTTTTTCATGACTTCTGCCTGTTGATCAAAGTTCTTCTGTATTTCTTTAGTGATTTTTGCATTTCCTCCTCATTGGCTACTATCTTTTTACCCATATTCTCCTGAATTTCTTTAAGTGATTTTTTTGTTTTCCTTGTAAGGGCTTCTAGCTTTTGATCATTTTTCTCCTGAATTTCCTTAAGAGATTTATTTATGTGTTCTTGTAACAGCATCATGACCAGTGATTTTTAAATCCAAATCTTATTTTTCTGGTGTGTTGGGATATCCAGGACTTGCTGTTAATGGAGGAGAATTGGGTTCAGATGCTGCCATATTGCCTTGATTTCTGTTACTAACGTTCCTACATTTGCCTTTTGCCATCTAGTTCTCACTGGTGTTAGTTGGTCTTGTTGTCAATGCAGGACTCACCTGGGGACGGGGCACGTGGCCCAGGCTGCTCCCAATTCAGAGGGGGCGACCTGAAGGCTCCTGCCAGAGGCCTCCAGATGGATCCTCTGCTCTGCCGGGTCAGAAGGACTCACCAGAGCAAGCTGCCTCTCTGAGGCCGGCCTCCGGATACACTACTGGCCCTCTGCACTGCTTGGGGACAGGGTGTGTGGCCCAGTCTGCTCCTGTTTGAGAGGTGGCGACCAGAAGGTTCCCACCAGAGGCCTCCAGATGGATCCTCTGCTCTGCCAGGTCAGACCGTTCCCGTTTTTCAGGACCCATATAAAAACCAAGCTGCATATCTGATACATATGTGCTGGAAGACTTAGGTCAGCCTGTGTATGTGCTCACTGGTTGGTTGTTTAGACTCTGAGAGTTCCAAAGGCCCAGCATAGTTGACTCTATTGGTTTTCCTGTGAAATTCCTATCCCCTTCTGGACCCACAATTCTTCCTCCTACTCTTCTATAAGAATCCCCAAGCTCCATCTACTATTTGGCTGTGGTTATCTGTCTGAGTCAGCCCTGTGTGGAGCCTCTCAGAAGAAAACATGTTCCTGTCTGAAAGCATAACAGAGAATCAGTAATAGTCTTAGGGATTGGTGCTTGCCCATAGGATGGGTATCAATTTGGACCAGTTATTGAATGGTCATTCCCTCAGTCTCTGCTCTCCTCCCCATGCCTGTATTACTTATAGACAGGATAAAGTTTGGGTTGAAAGTTTTTTGGGTGCATCGGTGTCTTTTTTTGTTCCACTCGGGTTCCTGTCTGGATGCAGGAGGTGGCCTATTCAGGTTCTATATCTCCAATGTAGTGAGTCACAACTAAGGTCACCCCATTTATTCTTAGGTGCCTCCCTTGCCCCAGGCAAGGAGCATTCTGGAGCTGTTCCCACCACCTCTTCAACCCTTCAGTTTCAGATTTCCATTCATTTTTATGGTCATTTAGCCATCTCTCCTGCCCTTCCATACACCTGATCCTGAATCCCCCACATTCCCCTTTCCATCCAACTCCCTCCCATTTCCCACACTCCATCAGCCTCTTAAAAACTCTTTATTCTCCCTTCTAAGTGGGATTCAAGATTCCTTGCTTGAGCTTCCCTTCTCATTTAGCTTCTTTGAGTCTGTGGGAAGCCATGGTGCTTGTATTGTGTGGTTAACAGCCACTTAATAAGCAAGTACATATGCGTGTCCTTTTGTGACTGAGTTACCTCACTCAGAATGATAGTCTCAAGTTCCACTCATTTGCCTTCCCATCTCAGATGTGGCCTATTTACTCTCTTAAGCAATGACCACTCTTTTTTTCTCCCATTAAAGAACCAGAACCCACTTCATTCAGGTAACAGTCAATACCAAAGGGATGTTTGGAGGCATGCAAGTACTTTCCTGCTTCAGATTAGATGGTAAAATATACATCGTTCCATACAGGATGTGGCAAATTATACACAGTCTAAGGAAACTGGAAATAATCTCATCTCTGGAGAACATCAAATTTTCGTCTGCAGGTGATAAAATATGTTTTTTTGGAAATTCACTATCTCTTCTACATCAATACTCTCAAAACTAAGGTTCAGCCACAAATCAAATTGAAGTTACACAATGAGGTGATTTGAATGAGAATAGGCTTAGTCAAAAAGGAGTAGGAGGTGTGGCCTTGTTGGAGGAGGTGTATAAGGTGGGCTTTGAGGTTTCAAAAGCTCCTGCCAGGCCAAGTCTCTCTCTCTCTCTCTCTCTCTCTCTCTCTCTCTCTCTCTCTGCTCTCTTGCTCTTGCTCTCTTTCTCCCTCCTACAACCTTCAACCCCCCCCCCTTATCTCTCTTTCTCTCTGCCTCTCTGCTTAGTGATCAGTATGTAGCTCTCAGGTACTACTCCAGTGCCTTCCTGCATGGAGTGAACTCCTTACCATAATGATAATCTACTAAACCTCTGACCCTATAAAAAGTAAGACCCAAATTCAATGTTTTATTTTGTTTTTGTTTTTGTTTTAAAGGTTGCCTCGATCCTAATGCCTCTTAATAAGAATAGAAAAACAACTAAGACACCCATACATTCTTAATGAAATCATGGGAAACTTGAAAATTCAAGAGAATACAATAGAAAATTTAGTCTTCTATAAAGGTTACTTAAAAGCTATGATTGAGATAAGCTTTGTGACTTTTTCCTATGCTACTAATTACTGTTTGTTCTCAGTACTGCACACCTACACAAAGCAAGAATTCTCCCTTGTAATAGTATCACTAGGAATAGCCAAAAGCAAGAAAAGAGAGACGTAAGCAAAACGTTAAGCAATAAGGGGATTCTAGACTAAGAATTCAAACTTCTATCCAGAATATGCATAGTTTCATAATTATTTTATAATTTTTTCAGTTTTATAATTATTTTAGACTACTCTGATTATAAATTATTTCAGGCTAATAGAGTCATTTGAATTAGTGTAATAATTCAATGACATGACTAATTAGAGGGCTACTGAAGTCACAATTAATGGCGGTTATTAATACGTTATTAGACACAATGGAGAAACATGCATTTTAAAAAGAAGAGTAATGAATATAGCAAGACATCTGGTAGGTGTTGAAGGGCATTATAAGTAACAGTGATAAAATACCAATAGCACCTCATTTGAATCAAAACTCCTTGAAAGAAGGGGTAGTGTCTACTCTTCATTGTCTCCCAAATCTAACACTAAACTTCACATGAAGAAATCATCAGTAAATTTCTATATCAGGGACCATCAATTGAATTGATGATATTCTACATGTATTTCTATAACTTCACTGTCTTGTGTACCTTTAGCAGATAGAAGTGTAATAAATATCTCCACTCAAACTATGTCTTCATTTATTTTGAATATATTTACTGGGAAAAATGACCCACCTTCCTTCACCGTAATGAAGTGATATTGTATTTGATGACTAGTGTTAGAAACCAATGTGGCCAATATCCTCCATGCATTTTGATGGTAGTCTTATAAAATCATTGCTTAATGTTATATGCTTGGAATTATTTTCAAAAACTGAAGATATGTATCTTGAAGAAAGAATTCTGCATGGTTGAGAAAATGAATTCCTTCGGTTAAGATCTAAGAATCCCAAATCCAAATATCAGTAGGTTACAGAAGATATTCTGTAAAACAGCTTTGGTGGATTTGAGACTGGATGCTAGAAGATATTTATTCTATTTAAAGGAACATAAAAATTCTGACAGACTAAATTACTCAAAATTCAGAAAAAAGGCGGGGGGTCAATCCATGTTTCTGACTCTTTCATCTAAGCTTTCCTCACTAGATATTCAAAAATACTAGACAAATTATTTGTAAATATTAGCATGAAAAGGTTGGAAAGTTATTGATCTGCATGCATGCCTGGCCTCCCAGAGAGCATATAGGATGTAGTTTTGCAAGATGGGGCAGTGATAACAATTTTTTTAGAATGGATGGCAAATGAATGAAACAATGAGAGCTTCTTCAAAAGTTTGGAAGTTGTTTAAAAGTGTCTAAGGCTTTCCAAAATGCTTTCTACCTTAGTGCTCCTCATATGCTCCCAACTCCTCTCAAGTCTGGAAGATTTGAAATGCCCTTCTCCCTCTCTGGCCCTTCTCCCAGACACTAAGATAGGATTTTATTTAAGAGAAATATATTATCCAGTTCACTCTTTTAATGTTAATCTCCAAGAAACAGTCAAAAGAACAGAAGACATTGGAATTAGGTCAAAGTTGGTTGCTGGCCATTTATTCCAGAAAATAACAGCTGGTTGAATGGCGGTCATGCAAAAAGGAAAGAACATGGATGTAAACAAGTTATGCCTACATATAGAAGTTATTACTGAGTCACAAAAGAGTGCAGCTATCCTTAAAATAATGTGGCCAAGCATGACCAAGGAAAATTATGAATCCAGAGAATGTAAGTGCCAGATATCCCTTATTAAAACTGAGGTAGAGAACACTCAGAAAAAAATATATATTAGCAATTAACATGAATGCTATGATTTGTCAGTACTCAAAGCACTTAATTCTTCTGATTCATTGTAGTAGAAGCTTGTATATTGTCAATCAAAGTGGATACTAGACATTCCTAGATCTTCTAACACCAGAACACTTACAAGTGTAGAAACTATTGGAATGGTCTTTACTGGCCAATGAATATGAGATAGATTTTAAGTATACTTAAACTTGTAAATTTTATTATTTGACAAATGGCATGGATAAATGGTGTTATTATATATATATATATATATATATATATATATATATATATATATATATATATATTGGAAATCTGACTTACTAGATGTTAAAATATGGCCAGAAGACCAATCTGTGACCATATCCAGTCTCTCATAGTCAATCCTCCAGCTTCACATCACCAAATGTTGAAAATAAACTCAGAAGTCGATTATTGCCTGGTTTTCAAATTATATGAGTGTACTTTAATGTTTTCAATACAAGACTATCAAGCATGATGTTCTCTAAATATCCACGCTATAAGATCCTCCAGCATATGTTGAGGCAATAGACATAATATACTCAAACGTCACTTAAAAGTTCAAAGGCAATAGAAAGCATTATGATGACTTTTCTTTTTTTTAAAGATATTTATATTGCTTCTGATTAGAAAAATGATGATTGAAGATTGATGATAAGTTTGATAGAACACAAAAATGAGATGGTTAAATAAAGGGCTTTAATGACAGTTTATAAGAATAAGATATACAATACAAATAACAACTGGATTTTTAATATATACTTGCATAATATACTTATCAACTAGAATATTAACTAGAACTAAGTTATAGAAAGGAGGCAAATTAAATGTAGAAATGTTAGATTTAATCACAGATTGTTAAAAATAAAATAAGATTATTCAGGGTAACAGGATACATTAAAATAGAAATAAACCAATTAAAACATGGCAGAGTCATTGAATATCCATGAGAGCCCCTTAAGAGCAATAATGAAAGACAAAGGATCAGACAAGCAGCAAAGAGGCAGAAACCAGGCCTGTGGTGACACAGCAGCCAGTGATGATGTGCTCTGTGGACTGAATTAAGCATTGCTCAGCACCCGAGATGCTTAATGCAGATGATCATGCAAACCATAGCACGGAAGGGTGAGAGTGAATGCTATAAATCACCAGGAACAGTTGGGATATGTCGTCAAACGATTTAAAGATCAAGCAGATGAGGTAATCGTTAAAATTATGTTCATCAAAGTGCAAGTTTTACTAACCATGAAAAGGGTAATTTTAGAAACATGATAGTGAATGTTCATGGACAAAAAGATAAAAAGATAGTCTAGAGCGATGAGGCAGGAGTGGGTGAGTGGGTGGAGGAGTACCCTCATAGAGGCAAAGGAGTGGGGGGAAAAGGGGGGTGGGATGGAGGTCTGTGGAGGGATAACTGGAAAGGGTGATATCATTAAAATGTAAATGAATTAAAACAACTCAGGAACCTAGAAAGCACATACAAACCAATGATAATGGAACAGGACTAAAAGGAAGAATGTTGAAATGGCAGGGAGATGTGAAAGTGTGGGGAACAGAGCTCCTCACATTTTAGAACTGACTCTGAAATACTGGAAAAGGTAAAAAAAGGCTGTTTTTTTTAGCCAGGTTGATAGATGCACAGATGCGGAAAAGATGAACATCTCAATGTAAGCCCCGTGGTATGCAAGCTGGGATAAACAAGGCAGCTGAAATACATAAGATCATTGAGATAATCCAGACCCAACTATCTGAAGGACAAAGCATCGGAGAATAATTATAAACTCTTGAGCACTTATGATGAATCAAGAATTGTTTTAACTATTTTCTACATTCTGACTTGATCCTCACATAATCCTATGAGATAAAAATTACTGCTTCCTTTTACAAACTGTAACTGAGGTACAGAAAGCTAAGAGAATCTTTCAGGTCATTTCTGGTAATGAGATGTTGTGAGGCAAATGGAAGCATGCGTTCAGTCAACACTGGATACTGTGCTATGAAGACCTTAGTTCCTGAGTTTTTAAATTTTTTCAGCTTCATTAAAAAGCAAATTTATTTAGTTAAGAAAGAAAGAAAGAAAGAAAGAAAGAAAGAAAGAAAGAGAGAGAGAGAGAGAAAGAAAGAAAGGAAGGAAGGAAGGAAAGAAGGAAGGAAGGAAGGAAGGAAGGAAGGAAGAAGAAAGAAAGAAAGAAAGAAAGAAAGAAAGAAAGAAAGAAAGAAAGAAAGAAAGAAAGAAAGAAAGAAAGAAAGAAAGAAAGAAAGAAAGAAAGGCAGTAGTCATGGAGTAGAGATAATTCTAAACACATGAGGGAGAAGAGGACAAACTGACACACAGGCTGTTGGTACAAACATAGAGTGAATTCATTTAGTTGTGCATTGGTGTATTGATGTGTATGTAGTTCTCCACACCAGGCATCAGAAAAAATGCAAATAAAGTCTGCAATGATATTCCATCTCACACCATTCTTCTCTCACTGAAACAACTAAGCTACTGTTTCTGCCTTCTAAATCAAGGAATGCAGCAATCACACTGCAAGATAGTCTGTGCCCAGGAGAAAAAGCATAAAAGTGAAAAACCTCCATGGGTTTCCCAAGGCTGAGAATCTGTATTTCACACGTGTATATTTAGTGCTGTGAACCTGCACAGTGTCATTTGGAATATTTTGTCCTTTTCCTCTAGAACAAGAATTTAGTGCCTTGGGGATGTTAAAGTTCTCAATGTCTTTTGAACCTAAGATGATATTGATCTGGCATGAGTGCCTATCCCAAAGACAGTAAAACTTATCAATCTGACTAGGAAATATCCATTAATCTCTATTCTCAGGAGTATTTGGCAAGCAAGGGAAATAGAATTCATAAGATCATGAATAGACACATTGTAGAATGTGGGATTTTATATCTAACATCAACTAGGTATAGGTTGGTATATCTTAGAATAATGTATAGAATGTGGGTGAGGTACACCACAGTAGTTTAGGTTTAGTTTTTAAACAATAAATTTGGAAAAATATTTCTTTTTTAAAAATGTTTATAGGTTATTTTATTTACTTACAGTTCAAATGTTATCTTCCTTCCTGGTTTCCCCTCCTCAAATCCCATATCTCATTTCCTACCCCAGTCTCTATGAGGGTGCACACCCACCCACCCACCTACCCATTCCCACCTCACTGCCCTAGTATTTCCCTATTCTGGGGTATCAAGCCTCCACAGGACCAAGGACCTCCTTCCCATTGATGCCAGATAAGGTCATCTTACGCTACACATCCAGATGGAGCTGTGGGTCCCTCCATGGTCCCTCTTTGGCTGGTGGTTTAGTCCCTGGGAATTCTGGGGGTTCTAATTAGTTGGTATTTTTGTTCTCCCTATGGTGACAATCTCCTTCAGTTCACTCAGTCCTTCCCCTGACTCTTCCATTGAGGTCCCCATGTTCAGTCCAAGTTGGCTGTGAGCATCTACATCTGTATTTGTCAGAGTCTAGCTGAGCCTCTCAGGTGAAAGCTATACCAGGGTGCTGTCAGTAAGCACTTCCTCACTTCAGAAATAGTGTCTGGGTTTGGTGTCTGCAAATGGAATGGGTCCCTAGGTGGAGCAGTCTTTGGATAGCCTTTCCTTCAGTCTCTGTTCCATTCTTTGTCCCTTCATTTTCTTTAGACAGGAACCCATCTTACCAAAAGCAGTCTACAGATTCAATGCAATTCCCATCATCAAAATTTCAACACATTTTTCACAGAGATTGAAAGAGTAATTCTCAAATTCATCTGGAATAACAAAAAAACCCAGGATAGCAAAAATTATTCTCAATAACTTTGAGGGTGGGGAGGATAACCCTCACTCTGACCTCATGCTGTGCTACAGAGAAAAAGTGATTAAAACCACATAGTTTTTGTACAGACATAGGCGGGAAGGTCAATGGAATAGAATTGATGATACTGCAATAAACCCCCACACGTATGGTTATCTGATCTTTGACAAAGAAGTCAAAACTATCCAGTGGAAAAAAGACAGCTTATTCAGCAAATTGTACTGGTTGAAGTGGCAGTTGGCATGCAGAAGAATGAAAATTGATCTATTCTTATCTCCTTGTACAAAATTCAGGTCCAAGTGGATCAAGGACCTCTACATAAAACTGGAAATTTATTTCTTAATGTGATTTATTATAATGAGAAACAAGAGATAATTATATCCAATTATGTATTGTTATTTTATTGGTTTTACCATTATTGGTTTTACCAGGAAAGGTCCCTACTCATCATCTCTCTAATTCACAAATTGCAAAACCACCACTGTGTGTGACTTTTCATTTTGAGTTGGGCCTGTATGGGTGTATACCACATGTGAGGAGATGCCGACAGAGACCAGTAAAGGGAGTCAGATTTCCTGAAGTTGGGTTTTCAGGATATTGTGAAATCCCAAGATAGAAACTCAGACCCAAATTCTTCAGGTTATCTGGAAGAGCACATTGTTTTTTAGTGCTAA
This sequence comes from Apodemus sylvaticus, assembly GCF_947179515.1. Taxonomy (NCBI): domain Eukaryota; kingdom Metazoa; phylum Chordata; class Mammalia; order Rodentia; family Muridae; genus Apodemus; species Apodemus sylvaticus. The sequence goes on along the minus strand of NC_067472.1, from coordinate 9,761,996 downwards.
AGCATCTCTACAGAACCCCAGATATTGATTTGTAACTTGTTTGTGACATTTAATCAAATTTACAATCACGATTTTTTTCTTCTAAATTTGAGGAGTGATTTTTGCAGAAACAAAAACCTCTGTACTCTCCAGAAAAGTTTATTTTAATTTCAAAATGTGGCTTTACATAAAAAACCTAATTCTTGGAAAACAGAGTTAAGCCAGTGTTAAAATAATAAAATATCATGTGGTAAATGAAATAAGGAAGGAGGAGTTAGGGAAAAGAATGAGTATAAAAACAAAATAATTCATAATGATATAGGTAGCGTTCTTTTCTGATAAATAGTGCTGATTTTGCACAGTAAAAGGGAAATATTGTGAGGGAAACTGTGGAGAGCAAGAGGTTCTTGAACATACTGATAAGCACCAGAGAAGCTAGAAAAGTTAACCACACGGGCTAGTCTCTGCAAAGGAAGGAGATGCTTACCAGTATTCCATCCAGAAGGCTGGGAAAACAATGTGGTTTCCAACCTAGTAATCTTCTTTCATCCATAGGGCAAAGCTTTCCTTGAATCCCTCAGAATATTATGTTTGTTTATCACAGACTTCCCCCCTAAATCTACTCCATTGCTTCTTAGTTAATAGAACACATTCTTATGAAAGTTGATATGTGCTCTTTACAACAGCATAAGTAACTTCTGCATTATCTGTAGGGATAGGCCAATCCTGACTCCAACAGGCATTGTTTCCCTCCATCATTCTCCCTAGACTCCTATCTTGGTCATTGCTTTGTGTCAACAGACCCCATCTTTATAGAGGCTGCCATATGTTGTTTGTGAAGACTTTCAGTGGAAGCATGTCTTAAGTGTTGTGGTACACATGGCGCTGAGTTAATTGTCATAAGAATAAGGCATGAAATACTCTGGAGCTGGAGTTATAGGTGGTTACAAGCTGCCTGGATGGTATAGAGATAAATCCAGGTCCTCTTCAAGAACAGCAGGTGTTCTTAATTAATCCTTTAAATGCATTTACAAAATAAGCTATCTAATATATATATTTACTGTTGAGGAAAAGAAATTTAATTAAGGTAATATAAATTATAAAAATTTACCTGAGAAGCATGAACATGATGTTCAAAGTCTAAGCTGGTAAGATAAACAACACAGAGATGGAGAGGAAGGTCAGGCTACTGGACACTTCAGCATCCTTCAAGCAAATGCCTCTTCATTTGATGACTCATGTAACATTTGCCATTTACCAATTGGTTTTCTTAGAATAAAACTGACCCAGAATTTTAGTTGATATACTTCCTGAAATCTAATGTGTATCTTATAGATCTGCTCATGGTTAGAAGGTAACATGTTCATAATACAAAAACAAAACAAAACTAAACTAAACAAAAAAAACTGAAACAATATTGCTTTCAGAGTGATTATTACAGGATGAACATACTTTTTTTCTTTCAAGCTTTTTACATTTGACAGATTCTTGGGGAATGTGAGTCAGTCTTATTTTAGGATGAACTGTATTTTAAACAGGTAAAATCTTAATGGTGTGGAATGGATTTGTAGAAAGCATAAAGCATTATATTTTGAAGAGAGTTGCCTGTGAGGCAGGGGAAGATAACAAGATGTAGAAATATGCTACATCCTTCACTTCCCTCTTGGTATGAAATAGAGTTACAGTTAAATTTTTGTTACATTATTTAAAATTTTATCTTACTGCATCAAATTTCATCTCCAGATATTTCTTTGATGACAAATTCAAAGGTGACAATCCAAACACTCGAATGACTATGTGAACAACATGGCTTTAGGAAATCTCTAGTTACAATCTATGGAAAGGAATGATTATTGAAAACCCTAATACTTTACATTGTAATACAAAACAATATACACCTTAAGATTTGTAAGAGAGCAGAAATATTATCAAGTATTTAATGCTTAGAATTTATTAAGGTAACATATCTAAGAAATGGCATGTGATATTATATTTTTAAATTGTATTTTCCTAATCAATAGAGTTGTATTTGCTTTTGAAATGTCTGTTTAAAGTGCCTGCTCTTTTCTTACAAAGGGATAAGAGTTCACAGAGCTTCACTGATTTTTCCACAGCCATGTGCAATCACATCAAGATCTCAACAAAAAATAAAATATTCTCAAGCGACCATTTCCCTGCTTCACTCTCCTAAGCCATGATTTCTCTCAGGCAGCTCTTCAAAAGCACTTCGAATTTCATGATACTCTTGAATTTCAAACCTGAGCCTTTAAGTGGTGGATTAATGAACTTAACATACTGAAGTTCTGATTTTTAGATCACACTGTAATGATTACTGGAACAATTTACATAATAAATGCAAGACAGATTTATGAAGTTTATATATACATTGATTTTTAAATACTATATTTTCAGGGAACACTAAGCAATCTGTGACATTCAGTTTGGGATAAATAAATGGCCTCTTGTTAATTTATACAAATGACATTAATGTATTTTTATAGACAAATTATCATCAATATAATTTTTCATGGGGATAATATGTAATATACACATTATATGTATATATGCATATATGTATATATGCATATGTGTATACATGCATATGTGTATATGTATCTCATATAGAGGTAGAAGACTAAAACTTGGAATTATTAAAAGAACAGAAAACTTCATCAGAATTTATCTTTACTTCAGCCCCTTTCACTCTGTACTCTTCAATAGTTTACACAGATTTCCTAGAAACAGCCAAGTTAACATGGTTTCTGGGCATTTCAGAAGTGGTTCCGCTATGGCAAGGTTATATCCTGAATAATGTTCTTCAGTTCTGGAATCTTATAAAATGAATTGGAAAGAGAAGTTAAGTGGAATGCATGCAGAGACCATGACTATGCTGACAGGAGGAGCATCTCCTGTTTAACATAGCTAAAGCAATGAGAAGGTATTTAGCTTCTAGAAGCAATGGCTCAGTTCAGATAATAGTTACTCAGAGATATTGTTGTTAAAATATTATTCCAAATCACTAGAGAAGTCACGAAAAGGGGCGGTGACAAAGAATCTAATATATGTATCAGTAGGTGTATCCTAAATGTGGATGGACAATGTAGTGCACAGTGATACACAATCACTGAATATGTTGCAAAAAGCTACTTCCTTTGGTGTGAGAGGAATTTTTTCTCTTTTTTAATTAGGTACATTATTTATTTACACTTCAAATGTTGTTCCCTTTCCTGGTTTCTCCTCCCCCGATGATCCTATAAGCCATCTCCCCTTCCCCAATTAACCCTCCCCTGCTTCCCTGTCCTGGTATTCCTCTACACTACAGCATCAAGTCTTCCCAGGACCAAGGGCCTTTCCTCCCTTTGGTGTCTAACAAGACCATCTGCTGCGATGAGTCTGGAGCCATGGGTAACTCCATGTGTACTCTTTGGTTGACGGTTTTGTCCCTTGGAGCTCTGGGAGTACTGGGTAGCTCATATTGTTGTTCCTTCTGTGGTACTGCAAACCCCTTCAGCTCCTTGGGTCCTTTCTCTAGTTCTGCCACTGGGGACCCTGTGCTCAGGTCAATGGCTGACTGAGAGTGTCGCCCTCTGTATTTGTCATGTACTAGCAGAGCCTCCCAGGTGGTATCTATATCCTGCTCTGGTCAGCTAGCACTTGTGGGCATCCACAATAGTGTCTGGGTTTTGTAACTCTGTATAGGATGCATCCCTGTGTGGGGGTGGTCCCGGATGGACTTTTCCTCAGACTCTGCCTTTGTCTTTGTATCTCCTTCTGTGGCTATTTTCTTTCCCCTTTTGCAAAGGTCCCAAGGATCCATACTTTGTTTTTCCCCTTTTTTGGGCATCATTTGATATGTGAATTTTGTCAGTCATTAAAAATAATGAATTCATGAAATTCTTAGACAAATGGGTGGAACTGGAGAATATCATCCTGAGTGAGGTAACCCAGTCACAAAAGAACACTCACGGTATGCACTCACTGATAAGTCGATATTAGCCTAGACGCTTGGAATACCCAAGACACAATTCACATATCAAATGATGCCCAAGAGTGAGGGGAATTTTTAAGTAGCTTGTCGTAATGTCAGAGTATATCCATATGTGTATGTGTGTGTGTGTGTGTGTGTGTATGCGTACGCGTGTGCGCGCGCACATGTGCGCGCGTGTGCATACTCGCAGTGTATGTGTGAGAGAGGTGTGTTTAAACTATAGCCCTAATAGTTTAGCTCCTTTTATTATAGTGTGATGTTTTATTTCTCATTGAACATTTACTTTGGGTTGGTAGTGTGAAAGAACAGACTTGGTAAGAATTAAACAGTAGCTCTAGGCCTTCCTTCTGCCTTCAGGTCCTTTTAGAGTGTGAAGGCTGTCAGACTATCCTATAACTGCACAAAAGAGATGGTCCTGTAGAACTGCAACAGCATCGATGCTTTGGACCATCTTCCAGGTGAACTGATGACAAAGAGGGAAGGCCTGTCTAGGAACAGCAAGCCAACAACTTCACAGATTAGCTGAGACAAACGTGCCAAGGTTCAGAATGGAGAAAGGAATCAATGATCGCTTGTTAAAGGTTCACTATTGTTTGTTTTGCAAAGATAAAAATGATGAATACATTTAAAAAGAAATGGACTATACATTGAAAATGTTATGCACAGACAATGATGGAGCATAGCTATGAAAATCATCTTGAATGGAGTGGTAAGAAAATCCAGTGACTGTGAGAGAGCAAATGCTTAAACTGGAACTTGATGGATAAGCCACGAGTACGGAAGTCACACAGCAAGGGACAGTATGAGCAACGTGACTGCTGTTCTCTAACAGCAAAAAAAAAAAAAAAAAAAGGCCAACCTTGGTTAAAGCAAAGATGAAGTAGGACTTTTTTTGGATAGAGTGTATAAAGTAGTTAGAAAGTGAGATGACAGATAGAAGAAATGGTTGCTTCAAAGGGCCCTGAATTCCAGGATAACTGTGAGGCTCTAGGTGTCTCAAGAATACTCCCTTCAGCCCACCACATACATGGCTAGAGAAGAGACACAGATGCAGTAAGCTCTTCCATCAAACTGACTTGTTTTTATTGTAATAAATATAAAATTCATTCATAAATCTTGAGCATACGAATGACTTCAACCTCAATTTACCAAAATATTTATTGACTAAATACAGAGAAATATATATGTGCACATGTACATATGTATGCACATATGTACCCACACAGCACCAGCACCACCAGTACCTAGATTAGTCTCCTTTTAAGAGCTAAAATCTATACATTCTTCAAGTTTCAGATTAATACCTATACATGATCAAAATATCCATTCCATGTTCTGTCTAACATTAAAATTCCTTAATGCCATTGAGATTTCCAAAGACTGAAATGCTATCTTTCTCTGCAAATTACTAAATAAATTCTCATAAGTAAAAGGTTAGTTCAACACATATAGGAGCTGGCAGGTGACAGCAAAATCCATCTGGCACAACCATGTATGTTTGACACAAATTTAAGGTACTTCACAATGAAAAAGAAAGCGACCAATGTGGAGGGAAACAAAAAGAATATGAGCCATTTAGAAATGGAGACTTTACGATAGAAGTAAGACTGATATAAAAAATGACTACAATGAGGTTAAAATTAGTTCACCTAACATGTACACTAAAAATGCCAGAGCTCATGTCAAGTTAGGTTTTCATGAGGTTAGACTGCAATTGGCTGTCCAATAACACAACAAGTGTCACAGTTTTCCACTCACCATTAAACAGATTAATGATCTAATAACTTGCTCCAGATAGCAAGGAGCTTTGATTTTAATTTGTGAGTTGTGGACATTCTACTGTTAAACTCTAAATTTCAATGAAATGTCATTTTTAATATCTGGAATATTGTTTTGCAATATTCGTTAACCTAAGTTAAAATGTATGATAGTATAATGAATTAGTCCTTTTTATTTTCTTCATATTCATCCTATTACATAATGAACATCTATAATATTTGTAAATTTTGACCCTAAAAACCTCAGAATACACAGTGAATATTAGAGAATATTTAATTATCTGATATTTCAGAGGAAACATTATGAAGGTTTCTAAATAAAAACTCGGTGTTGTTTTAATTTGATACATATTAAGACTTCTGCCCCTACTCCACTTGCATGTAGTAGCACAAGTAAAGTCAGCAGATGCCCATGAAAGACAATTATTACCACTTAGTATGGAAGCTGGGCCTTGTTTATTTCATGGATGTTGTCATTATGGGGAACATCTTATTTTATTACAATATCACATGATACTCATCTATAAAATATGCATACATTCAAAAATATTAAGGAAGTATAAAACTCTCTATCATTTCTCCACTGTGGAAGTAAATATTATCCAATGATATCTTTTAAATTATTACTGAACAGCATATATTTATTTCATGTGACTTTGGTCATTTTTTATTATTCTTTAAACTTTTTTTACATTCCAGTCATTATCGCCTCCTGGTAAGCCTCCCACAGTTCTTCATCCCATTCCTCCTTACCCCATCTTCAAGCGGATATCCCTACCCCAACCTCACCCCCCCAGGCCTTCCTGCTCCCTGGAACCTCAAGTCTCTCGAAGGTTAGGTGCATCTTCTCTCACTAAGGCCGTACCAAGCAGTCCTCTGTTGTGTATGTGTTGGGGGTCTCCTATCAACTGTTTATGCTGCCTGGTTGGTGGCTCAGTGTCTGAGAGATCTTAGAGTCTAGGTTAGTTGAGACTCCTGGTCTTCCTCTAGGGTCGCCCTCCTTCTTACCTTCTTCTAGCCTTTCCTAAATCAACCACAGGAGTCCCCAGCTTCTGTCCATTAGTTGGGTATAAGTATTTGCGTCTGACTCTTTCAGATGCTTGTTGGGCCTCTTGGAGAGCCTTCATGTTAGGCTCCTGTCTGTAAGCACACCATGGCATCAGTAATACTGTCAGGCCTTGAAGCCTCTCCTTGATCTAGATCCTAATTTGGGCCTGTCACTAGATTTCCTTTCCCTCAGCCTCTTCTTTATCTTTGTCCCTGTAGTTCTTTCAGAAAGAAACAATTCTGGGCCAAATTTTTGAATGTGGGATGGCAACCCTATCCTTCCACTTCATGTTCTGTCTTTGTACTAGAGATAGACTGTACAAGTTCCCTCTCCCTACTATTGGGAATTTCATCTAAAGTCCCTCCCTCTGAATCTAAGAGTCTCTCATCTCCAAGATCTCTGGTACATTCTAGAATGTCGTTCCTCCTCCTACCTCCCAAGTTTGTCTGTTTCAATCAGTTTGCTGAACCTCAGATCTTCACTCTTGTTCTCCACCCCCAATGCCTGATCAAGTTTCCCTTCCCCCCCCCCATGTTCCCTCTTCTATGCAGGTACTGCCCTCCCTCCCTCCCCCCATAATTGCATTCTTCTCCCTCCTATGTGGGACTGAGGCATCCTCATTTGGGCACTTTGGCTTGTTATCCTTCTGTGGATTGTATCCTGGGTCCAGAAACAAAGAGCAACAAAAAACAAAACAGCAACAACAGAATAGATATCAAATAGGACTAGGATGTTTTGAAAAAATAACCAAAATAAATATTTTCACTATAGACACAGTGATTAAATAGATATTAAGAAAATACATGCAATCAAAATATCACTCTATAACTCTGCCGAGAACCTCCTGAAACTCTGCATGCCTGTCTATGTAAACTCTGACTTGTATGTATCTTTTGTATCCTTGCTTTTACTGTTGTGGCCTTTGATGGCCTAGTTTAACCATACTACTGTTATTACTGTCTATACTGTTTTGTCCTGTAGCTTAAATTGTGGTATGGTTATTTTTTAGTGAATTTCTCAGTTTTATCTTTGATGAAAATGACCCTTTATCACATCATCAGAAAGAGATCAGAAAAGTCTCTCAAATCATACTTCTCTTCTTAACCCACAACCAATTTTTTTTTATCTTTGATGTTGTTTACAAAATTTGCCCTCATACAAAACAATGAATTTTCATTTTTCTGAGCCTATTTCCTTCATAGATTATAATGTAAATGAAAATAATTTTGTGTATTTTTGTTCATAGATAAGCATGCAAGATGATAAACAGTTATTTCTATGCAATTGGTATTCACAGTGTTTTTGCATAAGTGGAGAATACATAGGGAGATATTCCATAAGCAATGCTCATGAACAGTTTAAAAATATTTCATATTACAAGAATAATGAGGAATACATATGTAATGTATGTTTAAAAATACTACCAAATGACAGCTAAATAAAAAGCTGCTTTCAAATCAAATACTGAGGACAGTTTGATATCTGCAGTTAGTATAGTCATATAAGAATTTGAAGTGTTTTTGATTCAGGTGCATTAAAGGTTCCAGTTCTATGAATGTGATAATGTTGTTTCCAGAAGTTAAGCAATTCAGTTGATACTTGTAATTATGGTAACTGGCTTTTGCATTATATGATTCGTGTCTTATGGTGAAAAGCAAAAGACTTTTGGTCTCTTAGTGTCAGGCAAAACTAGGGTGAAATCTGTTTCTTTTTTTCTTTTTAAAAAGTGGGTGCTCTTTATCATGTTTAGTTAATTTGAGTCTTCATTTACACAGCCTCAAATGTGGGTATCAAGTGCATATACTACTTATGGTTAAGGATTAAATAAGATGATGTATGGAATGAGTAGTGACCTAGAATGGTATTTGAAAGAAGAGGTTGAGCACAGTGTTAAGAAGTACAACTTCAACTTCCCTAGCACTGATTGCAGCCAAAAGAGTTTCTTTAGCCTTCTTCATGATCTCTTCAACCAGATAAGGGGGAGTTACTCTAACACATCACATATGAGAAAGTCAAGACTCCATTGGGGATGATTGGCCCGCCTTAAATCACTGCATTTAGACAGTTAAAAGGAATTTGAACTCAAGTATTTTTTTGCAGCTAGGAATAAAGTATACTGAAGTTTTACGCTGTACTTAGACAACACATAGAGCCCTGTATTAGCTCTATCTTCAAATTCCCTTTGACAGAAGAAAGACTTTTACTGCACTGAATTCCAAAGCAGATTACATAAAACAATTCTTTACATGTTTGCTTTTTATTTATTCATTTTAAGGTGTTGAAAGAAGTTTTTTTTTTCCTTTCTCCTTTGTCATCTCCCCAAGCTACTGACATTGAACATACACACAGGAGAAATCAGAGCTGGTGATCTCTATATTCAGTTCTTCACAACTCCAAAATCAAGAAAGAGAACCTGAAAGTATGCTGGGAGTTGCTGTGGTTACAGTAGTGATCACAGATGTGGCCTAGCATGGAATCTAAGCACAGGGTAAAAAAGACAGGCCTGGAGTTTGTTGAAAGGTGAGAATCAAAGGAAAAAAAGAAGACAAAGGCCTCTGAAATAGGCACATTCACTTGCTTGTGAGTCCCAGGAGAACAGTAAATACAATTTGTAACATAAGTCTACAAATGACCTTATGTACTACGTAGAACACTTTTTCAAAATTCAGGCCCTTATAGTTGTTCACGATATAGTGGTCAGTCCTGAAGCTATATACACAAAACAAAACAGTAATGAAATCATGTGGTTATATTCATAATTATGCATATGTATACATATATTTATATCTAGTAATAATCACATTGAGACTTGAAGAGAGTGACATGGGAGAGATTTGAGGGAGTGTACCTGGGGGGAGGAGAAAGGAGGCAATTATTTAATCCTGTTTCAAATAAAATATATTTGAAAACCAGTATATGTATATTCCTTAAGGCTACATACAGCAGAACATTACTATATCTCACATTGGATTATATTTAGGCAGAATTGAGCAAAATATAATTAAAAATTAAAACCAGTCAAATTATCAGAATTGTGAAGTCAGTAGTGCCAAGCATATCAATAGTGTTAGATAAAACGTATAACATTCTCTTATTAGATATCAGTTGTTACGTCACACTATCTGGACAGTCACTCAGTGCCCAAACTCAAAATGTCACTTACTCTTTAGATTCCCTATGAGTAGTTTCATTTCTTTTCTTTTTTCTTGAGCTACCCTTTTTATTTTGTTTATTGGTGATATTCTTTATTTACATTTTGAATGTTCTCCTCTTTCCCTGATATCCATTCTTTTTTTTTATTTTCTATATTCTTTGTTTACATTCCAAATGATTTTCCCTTTCCCAGTTCCCCCCTCCCCATAAGTTCCATAAGCCCTCTTCCCTCCGCCCATTCTCCAATCAACCCCCTCCTCCTTCTTCTCTGTCCTGGTACTCCCTTACAATGCTGCATCAAGATTATCTAGGACCAGGCACCTCTCCTTCCTTCTTCTTCGGAATCATTTGATATGCAAATTGAATCTTGGTTATTCAGAGCTTCTGGGCTAATATCCAATTATCAGTGACGGAATTCCATGTGTGTTCTTTTGTGATTGGGTTACCTCACTTAGGATGATATTTTCCAGTTCCAATCATTTGCCTAAGAATTTCATGAATTCATTGGTTTTTTAATTGTGGAGTAGTATTCCATTGTGTAAATATACCACATTTTCTGTATCAATTCTTCCATTGAAGGACAACTGGGTTCATTCCAGCTTCTGGCTATTAAAAATAAGGTTGCTATGAACATAGTGGAGCATGTGTCCTTATTGCATGCTAGGGAATCCTCTGGGTATATGCCCAGGAGTGGCATAGCAGGGTCCTCCAGAAGTATCATGCCCAGTTTTCTGAGGAACTGCAAGACTGATTTCCAGAGTGGTTCTACCAACTTGCATGCCCACCAGCAGTGGAGGAGTGTTCCTCTTTCTCCACATCCTCGCCAACACCTGTGGTCTTGTGAGTTTTTAATCTTAGACATTCTGACTGGTGTGATGTGAAATCTCAGAGTTGTTTTGATTTGCATTTCACTAATCACTAATGATGCTGAACATTTCTTAACATGCTTCTCAGCCATCTGAAGTTCTTCAGGTGAAAATTCTTTGTTTAGCTCTGTACCCCATTTTTAATAGGGTTATTTGGCTCTCTGAAGTCTACCTTCTAGAGTTCTTTGCATATATTGGGTATTAGCCCTCTGTCATATGTAGGGTTGGTGAAGATTTTTCCCAATTTGTGGGTTGCCTTTTTGTCCTTTTGACCATGTCCTTTGCCTTACAGAAACTTTGTAATTTTATGAGGTCCCATTTGTCAATTCTTGATCTTAGAGCATAAGCTATTGGTTTTCTGTTTAGGAACTTGTACCCTGTGCTCATGTCCTCAAGGGTTTTCCCCAGATTCTTTTCTATTAGTTTCAGTGTGTCTAGTTTTATGTGGAGGTCCCTGATCCACTTGGAGTTGAGCTTAGTACAAGGAGATAAGAATGGATCAATTCGCATTCTTCTGCATGCTGAACACACACCAGTTGAGCCAGCACCATTTGTTGAAAAGGCTAGCTGTTTTCCACTGGATGGTTTCAGTTCCTTTGTCAATGATCAAGTGACCATAGGAGTGTGGGTTCATTTCTGGGTCTTTAATCCTATTCCATTTATCTACCCGCCTGTCACTCTACCATTACCATTCAGTTTTTAACACTATTGCTCTGTAGTACTGCTTGAGATCTGGCTGATTCCCCCTGAAGTTCTTTTGCTGATGAGAATAATTTTAGCTATCCTGGGTTTTTGTTATTACAGATGAATTTGAGAATTTGCTCTTTCTAACTCTATGAAGAACTGATTTGGGATTTTGATGTGAATTGCATTGAATGTGTATATTGCTTTAGGCAAGATGGCAATTTTTACTGTATTAATCCTGCCAATCCACGAGCATGGAAGATTTCTCCATTTTCGGAGGTCTTCTTCCATTCTCTTCTTCAGAGATCTGAAGTTCTTGTCATACAGATCTTTCACTTGTTTGGTTAGAGTCACCCCAAGATACTTTATGTTGTTTGTGGCTATTGTGAAGGGTGTCATTTCACTAATTTCTTTCTCAACCTGTTAATTCTTTGAGTATAGGAAGGCTACTGATTTGCTTGAGTTGATTTTATATCCAGCCACTTTGCTGAAGTTGTTTATCAGCTATAGAAGTTCTCTGTTCGAGTTTTTTGGGTCACTATCATATCATCTGCAAATAGTGATAGTTTGACTTCTTCCTTTCTAATTTGTATCCCTTTGACCTCCTTATGTTGTTTAATTGCTCTAGCTAGAACTTTAAGTACTATATTGAAAAGATATGGAGAAAGGGGGAAGCCTTGACTAGTCCCTGATTTTAGTGCGATTGCTTCAAGATTCCCTCCATTTAGTTTGATGTTGGCTACCTGGTTGCTGTATATTGCTTTTAGTATGTTTAGGTATGGGCCTTGAATTCCTATTCTTTCCAAGACTTTTAGCATGAAAGGATGCTGAATTTTGTCAAATGTTTTTTCAGCATCTAATGCAATGACCATGTGGGTTTTTTTTCCTTTAGTTTGTTTATGTAGTGGATTGCATTGATGGATTTCCTTATATTGAACCATCCCTACATTCCTGGGATGAAGCCTACTTGATCATAGTGAATGATCGTTTTGATGTGTGCTTGGATTCAATTGGCAAGAATTTTATTGAATATTTTTGAATCGATATTCGTAAGGGAAGTTGGCCTGTAGTTCTCCTTCATTGTTGGATCTTTGTGTGGTTTTGGTATCTGAGTAATTGTGGCATCATAGAACAAGCTGGGTAGTGTTCCTTCTGTTTCTATTTTGTGGAATAATTTGGAGAGTATTGGTGTTAGGTCTTCTTTGAAGGTCTGATAGAATTCTGCACTAAAACCATCTGATCCTGTGCCTTTTTTGGTTGGAAGACTTTCTATGACCCCTTCTATCTCTTTAGGGGTTATGGGACTGTTTAGATGATCTATTTCACCCTGATTTAATGTTGGTATTTGGTATCTGTCTAAGAAATTGTCCATTTCCTCGAGATTTTCCAGTTGTATTGCATATAGGCTTTTGTAGTAGGATCTGATGATTTTTCTTAATTTCCTCTGTTTCTGTTGTTATATCTCCCTTTTCATTTCTACTTTTGTTGGTTTGGATACTGTCTCTGTGCCCTTTGGTTAGTCTGACTAAGAGTTTAATTATCTGGTTGATTTTCTCAAAGAACCTGCTCCTGGTTTTGTTGATTCTTTGTATGGTTCTCTTTGTTTCTACTTGATTGATTTCAGCCCCGAGTTTGATGATTTCCTGTCTTCTACTCCTCTTGGGTGAATTAGCTTCTTTTTGTTCCAGGGCTTTCAGGTGTGCCATTAAGCTGCTAGTGTATGCTCTCTCCAGTTTCTTTTTTGGAGGCACTCAGGGCTATGAGTTTTCCTCTTAGCACTGCTTTCATTGTGTCCCATAGATTTGGGTATGTTGTGCCTTCATTTTCATTAAATTCTAAAAAGTCTTTGATTTCTTTCTTTATTTCTTCTTTGTCCAAGGTAATCATTGAGTATGGTATTGTTCAGCCTCCATGTGTACGTGGGCTTTCTGTTGTTTTTTGTTGCAATTGAAGACTAATCTCTTAATCCATAGAGATCTGATAGGAGGCATGGGATTAGTTAGATCTTCTTATATTTTTTAAGCTCTGTCTTGTGACCAATTCTATGGTCAAATGTTGAGACGGTACCATGAGGTGCTGAGAAAAAGGTATATTCTTTTGCATTAGGATGAAATGTTCTATATATATATATATATCGGTTAAATCCAATTGGTCCAGTGCTTCAATTAGTTTGTCTGTGTCCCAGTTTAGTTTCTGTTTTCCTGATCTGTCCATTGAGGAAAGTGGAGTGTTGAAGTCGCCCACAATTATTGTGTTAGGTGTAATGTGTGCTTTGAGCTTTAATAAAGTTTATTTTACAAATGAGGGTGACCTTGCATTTGGAGCATAGATGTTCAGAATGGAGAGTTCTTCTTGGTGGATTTTTTCCCTTGACCAGAAAGAAGTGTCCTTTTGTGTTTCTTTTGATGTCTTTAGGCTGAAAGTCAATATTATCTGATATTAGAATGGATACTCAGGCTTGTTTCCTAAGACCATTTGCTTGTAAAATTGTTTTCCAGCCTTTTACTCTGAGGTTGTGTTTGTCTTTGACACCGAGGTGTGTTTTCTGTAACACCAAAATGTAGGGTCCTGCTTATGTATCCAGTCTGTTAGTCTATGTCTTTTTTACTGGGGAATTGAGTCCATTCATGTTAAGAGATATTAAGGAATAGTGATTATTACTTATCATTTATTACCTGTCATTTTGATGTTATTTTTATATTTGAGTGGTTGTCTTCTTTTGTGGTTGATGAATATCTTGCTTTTTCCAGGGTATTGTTTCCCTCCTTTTATTGGTGTTTTCCGCCTATTATCCTTTGTAGGGCTGGGTTTGTGGAAAGATATTGTGTAAATTTGGTTTTATCATGGAATATCTTGGTTTCTCCATCTATGGTGATTGAGAATTTTGCTGGGATTTGTATTCTCTTAGAGTCTGCATGAAATCTGCCCAGGATCTTCTAGCTTTCATCATCTCTGGTGAGAAGTCTGGTGTAATTCTGATAGGTCTTCCTTTGGTATCTTTCTCTTACTGCGCTTAATATTCTTTCTTTGTTTAGTACATTTGGGGGTTTGGTTATTATGTGACAGGAGGTATTTCTGTTTTGGTCCAGTCTGTTTGGAGTTCTGTGAGCTTCTTGTATATTCATGGGCAACTCTCTCTTTATGTTAGGGAAGTTTCCTTCCATAATTTTGTTGAAGATATTTGCTGGCCCTTTAAGTTGTAAATCTTCACTCTCATCTATACCTATAATCCTTAGGTTTGGACATCTCTTTGTGTCCTGGATTTCCTGGATGTTTTGGGTTACAAGCATTTTGCTTTTTTGCATTTTCTTTGTTGAGTCAATGGTTTCTATGGTATCTATGGCATCTGAGATTCTTTCTTCTATATCTTGCATTCTGTTGTTGATATTTGCATCTATGGCCCCTGATTTCTTTCCATGGTTTTCTATCTCCAAAGTTGTCTCCCTTTGTGATTTCTTAGTTGTTTCTACTTCTGTTTTTAGATCCTTGATGGTTTTGCTTAGTTCCTTCACTTGTTTGTGTTTTCCTGTAATTCTTTAAGAGATTTTTGTGTTTCCTCTTTCATGACTTCTGCCTGTTGACTCAATTTCTCCTGCATTTGTTTAAGTGATTTTTGTGTTTCCTCTTTATTGGCTTCTGTTGACCCATATTCTCCTAAATTTCTTTAAGTGATTTTTGTGTTTCCATTGTAAGGGCTTCTAACTTAGTCATGTTCCCTTGCATTTCTTTAAGAGATTCATTTATGTCCTTTTTGTGTTCCTCTAACAGTATCATGACCAGTGATTTTAAATCCAAATCTTGTTTTTCTGGTGTGTTGGGGTATCCAGGACTTGCTATTGTTTGAGAATTGGGTTCAGATGCTGCCATATTGCCTTGATTTCTGTTAGTAATGTTCCTGCATTTACCTTTTGCCATCTGGTTATCTCTGGTGTTAGTTTGTCCTGCTGTCACTGACTGGTGCTTGGATCTCCTGTGGGCCTATAAGGCTATTTCTGCACCCCTGAATGACTGGGTTTCATTAGCACAGATTACTGATATACTGCTCTACTCTTGGGTGCTGTTGGAGCCCTAGTGTGTCTTGTCTCAAGCAATGCTATACTCTGGTTGTCTCTTTGTACCTGGATTTGCCTGTCTGGTCTGCCTGGTAGTGAAGATGGTGGGTGTCGTAAGGACCGCCTCCAAGCACTGATCACTATGTAGTGCAAATGGCCCAGGACAGGGCTTGCTGCTGGATTTCAAATGCTCTGCTGATGCTGGTTCTTGGATGCCCTGCTTCTACAGAATAACCTGCTCCTGTCCGTTCTTGAGAGAGTATCAGGAAGTAAGATCTTCCCGTGTCAGATGTGGCACAGGTCTACTATATCCGATGGAAAGGGTCAGTGGTGATTAATCTGCTCCTGCAGGTTCTCAAGCAAGTATCAGGAATTGGGATCTTCCCCATGTCAGATGTGGCACAGGTTTCTGGTTGAGCTGGCTGCTTGGCCACAGAGGCCAAGATGGTGGGGACCTCAGACTGCAGGGCTCTCTTTAACCATTTGACTTCCCACAGGTCAGATGCTCCCCCACAGGATATGTGCCCAGGTAGCTGTAGAGCAGCCCTGCTCCCTCATGTGGAAGGAACCCAGGCAGGCTGTGTCTTGAGCAATCCTTCACTCTGGTATGCTCTGTGTACCTGACTGAGCTGGCCACCTTGTTACAGGAACCAAGATGGTAGTGACGTCAGACCAGGGCTATGGGACTCCCTGCAGGTCAGATCTTCCCCCACAGGATACATGCCCAGGTAGCTGTAGAGCAGTCCTACTCCCTCGTGTGGAAAGAACCCAGGCAGGCTGTGTCCTGACCAGTCCTTCACTCTGGTGTCCTCTGTTTTCCTGGCTGAGCTGGCTGCTTTGTCACCAGATCTATGATGGTGGTGACCTCAGAACTGTTTTATTTCTTACATAGAAGTAGTATAAAATCAAAACTTGAAATAAGAAAGTTTAAGATTATATATCTATTTAATCAAAAAATTCCAAACTAAAAGATACCCCAAACTGTATTGTTTCTAATTTTTGTCTTCTGGTCACTGTTGTCTTTTTAAATACAGGATGTATGTTTCTAAATTTTTTCATTCATTTTTAAGATTATCCTATAACTAAATCATTTCCCTCTTCTCTTTTCTTCCTCCAAACTCTTCCACATGCCCATGCTTAATGTGTTTCAAATTCAGGGTCTCTTTTTTCATTGTTGCTACATGTACACATGTATATACATGTATAATCCTAAATACGAAAAAATTACAACCAACCTGATAAGCCTGTATAATGCTAGTAATACATATATTTTCAGGTCTGTCCATTTGGTATTGGATAATCAATTGGTATTCTCCTCCCTTGGGAAGTTTATTTTTCCTTCTCTGCATTTCTGTTTACTGTAAGTCAAAGTGTAGGGTCAATGCCTCAGGGGACTTTCATCTTCTGTTTTGCTGCCTTTTAAAGAAAGTGCCTTTAATTTTTCTTGAATATTTTTTGTTTGACTTCCTCTTAATAAAAGCATACATGTGAACCTGGAGAGTAATACCTTTCTGTTCTCTCCATCAATTTCCTGTTATGACCACATAATGGTTCACCATGGCCTGTTAAACATCTGTATCCTTTTGGGCCAGAAATCAGGATCCATTTTCACAAGCAGCTAAGTTTTATTGTCATTTTATTTCTATCTACATTTTATTTGCTATAAAGCAGTCACATACGATATTAATTGTCTTCAGGATATATGAAAACACCTGAGATGACAAGAGAAATTCATAAGTCATAGATATAGACGCCATTTACTGTATCTTTCTTCAAATTTCTCCCTCAGATACATTAGAATGTCACATTGGGCTTAGAACTTAGCATACAAGAAAAGCATGAAAAAAGGAAATGCTTGCTTCATATATAGTAAATTCATGTATATCATTCAACATTGTGGATTATGAGAGCACAATGCTAAACAGATATCTGAGAAAGACCTGAATGCTGGGATTAGTCTTGGTAAACTGAGGCAGTTTGCCTGATTACATGCCATTTTATCCCCTAGGAAATATAAAACACTTTGGATATATGTTAACATTCTTGTACTTTCATAGTAAATCACAGATTTATCCTTCCCTGATAATTTAATTATTTTTAGCATTTGATTTTAAATCCTTTGAAGAAAAAGGGAAGAAAGTTGGGTCATACTAGAGATCAAGCTAAATGTGTGTGTGTGTGTGTGTGTGTGTGTGTGTGTGTGTGTGTGTATAAAAGCAATCAAAAGCAATCAGGATTATTTATTTTATCTATTTATTAAGTTACCAACTTTATAGTATTTACAAATTCAAGAAAAAGCACGATCCTCTGTTTTTCCAAATTACTTGTGTTGCTCCTTTCATTTGTAAATACAAAAATAGGAGGCCATCAAAACAAGGTAATCAGACATATACCACTATGATCACATATGCATTTCATCAGATATGTATTACCAGCATCACATATGTATTTTGCCAAACATGTACTATTATAACATATGTATTTCAGAAATTTTCAGTTTTCTTTTTTTTCATTTTTTGTTTGTTTGTTTGTTTTTGTTTTTGAGACAGGGTTTTTCTGTGTAGCCCTGGCTGTCCTGGAACTCACTCTGTAGACCAAACTGGCCTCGAACTCAGAAATCCACCTGCCTCTGCCTCCCAAGTGCTGAATTTTCCATTTTCTAACATTTAATACTATGCTCAATCATTTGAAATGTGCCTATTTTCTGTAAATTATGTGAATTACTTTATGGCAATGACTATCATTTATTCGTGATACCTGTAATCCAGAGTTGATATTAATTATCTGTCAGCATATATTTAGTAAAAAGTAAAAGAATTTTTTGGAAATTAATATTTAACAATGAGAGGCACTTGAAATGCATTTTCAATGAAAAATAGCCATAAGGCAGATGCCCAACAAATATTTTTATTATAATTATAATATCTCAAATTATTTTTATTACTGAACATTCATATTGGAAATACCCAAAGCATATCATTTTGCAGAAAAACTTAAGCACATTGACCCCTGACATTTTCAGGAACTCACATTGGGCAGGTCAATTCATTTTAGAGAAATTTGTGAACATCTGTTGGCAATAATTTCTAATGACTTCATTTGATTCTGACACATTCCTGCCTAACCCCATTATTTGAGCCCATCTGCGAGAATGGCAGGGAGCCCTCCAGCAATATGGCAAGCTCTTGGCATCTTGGCAAAGGTAGAAGGAGAGAATGAAGAGAGCAGAGCTGGCCAAAAGCCCTGATAAAACCAGGCTCTTCTGTGGAAGCAGCCTGGTCACCTTTCAGACATGTCCTCCTTCACATATGTCAACACTCAGGGGCAAACACAATATGACAAAAGGCATTTTGAGACAAGTCATAAAATGAAGGCAAATCAAAGTAGAGTAATGGTACATTGTTGACATTAGGAAATTAATGGGGTAAATGGAGTTCTAAAAAAGAAATTCTGATGGAATATTAGCAATATTAGCAGCAATGACAATCGAGGATTTAAACAAACAAACAAACAAACAAGCAAACAAGCAAAACCTACTTTCTTGAATGTTTTAAATTTGGGGAGAAAATCTTACCATGAAGCCCAGAATGTCTGTGTTGTTTGTATAGCATATGTTATATATGTTGAACTTAAAATATTTCTGTCAGCTTTGTGCTAGAACTACAGGTCCCCACCAGTACAACTAGCCAAGCAAACAAAAAACAAAGATGCTCTAAACTCAAAATGTACAACTCAGAAAATTGGAAATGATAAAGAAGTGACATATTTATTTTTATTCCTAAAATCCATACAAAAGATAACTCCTTACATTTTTAAAGTACGTACTGAAAATGTAGAAATATCTTTTTTTAAAAAAAAAATCCTATAACACTGAGATCCATTTAAGCAAATAATAAAGATTTCCCTTTTAAACCCAATGTGAAAAATTGTTAAGAGATTAAACTCAGAATCAAAGAGAGGTGTCTCTGAACAATAATCCTCACCTAGGAGGCACGAGACTTCAGAGAGAGCATGGAGAACAGTAAGAACAAAGCCCCAGGGAAGCAGAGCTATTCCTTGTCTTCTTGTATTCTACAAAAGGGCAAGGGAAAAGGAAAATAAAGAAATGGGAGAGGCAGAAATGTTTTAAATGCAGGGAAGAAGAGGGGGAGGGGGAAGGGGATAAAGTAGAGAAAATGACAGCGGGCAATAAATCATGGTAACAATGAGTGAAGAATTAAAGGTAGCATCCTTGTGCTTATACAATATTCCCTTCATGTATTATGTATTTGAGAAATACAAACAAAAACCACAGTGATTTACCACTTCATAGCGAAAATAAAGCGTAATTATAGCATAAAAAGATAAATCAATGAGCAAGACAATGCAAGGTGTTTGCCTAGAATACAGAGAATTTTGAGTTTCTCAGTACCATAGACAGAAATGCGAAATAACACAGCCAAGAGGGCATATTGTTCATAAGTTTCTGATAAGAGAATATCAGAAGCTAAACCCACAGTGTGTGAGGTAAACAAGGATGAGACCAATGGATATACTGAAGTGGAAGAGGAAAAGCCAGCGAAGATTCAACCCTGCATAAAGAACTATAAGCAACTGAAGGAGTGGAGAGGTGGCCCTCTTCATGGAAGAACACACTGTTTAGTTTTCCTGCCTACATGCAAATTAAGGTATAATGGAATGAACAGGATATATTTAGGAAGATGAATGTGTACACATATGAGGCTTAGTGAAAGGGGTCATGAGTTTGAAGGATAGTAAGAAGTAGTATATGGGAAGATTTGGACAGAGCAAAGAAAAGGAAGAGATGTAATAATTATATTAATTTTCAAAATAAAAATTAAAAAAACAACCTTTGTTATCATTGAAGAAAATGAAAAAAAAATAGCATTGGCACAGATGACTGAGATTGTATTTATATGTATGTGTGTAAAAGAAAGTGGCCAAGTGCCTCAGACACTTACACACCAATGTTATTAAGATCATTCTTGTGAGTTAAAATGTGAGCCAGGGCAACAGCCCATCAGTCAATGAAGGACTAAGAAATTATGGATGGATGAGAACTCCAATGGCATTCAGCCTTTTAAAATGGTACCATTCTGATAATAACAACAACACTAAATAGAGAGAAGTCAGACACATATTTCAATTATATTAATTTTGAAGTATAGTCAACATTTTTGAAATTTCCCATAGGTACAAGGAAAGGAGAAGAGAGAATCATTGTTTAAAGTCTGAGACACAGACAGTTCAGAAATGAATTGTAATAACAGCTGAAAATTATTGTTAGTATGCACTAAACCAATAAATTACAACATTAAATATGACTAAATTATCAATTTGTATAGTTATTATTTTACCACTAACAGTAATAAATAAGAAAATAGAGTTAACATGAATGATACGTGAGCAAATGAAATAAAATTTTCTCTAAAATGTGCAGACAATCATTTTTTTTCCTCACAGCTCAGATTTTCTCAAAGAAGCAAAGGAAATGACAGAAATTTGATCTAAATCAGTACAGATTTCCAAGAGATGTGTGATGGAGAGCTCATTCTGTAATTGAATTTTTCTAGTCCTTTTAAAAATTCTGTTAAGATATAGAAAACTTTGTGAATACATTGTTTTACTGTATTTTCCTGTTGCTTTGATTAAATGTTCTGGCAAAGGATAAATAATACATTCTGGCTAATGTCTCAAATGTATTGTCCACAATCTATCTTGGTGAGGAATTCAAGGCAGCAAGATGACAGAGCAGCTGATCACATGACAAACACAGTCAAAAAGGAGACAGCAATGAGCATAAATGCTGGGCCCTCCCTTTATCTGCTTATTTAGTCCAGGATTCCACACAAGGAAGGGAGCTACTCAAATTCCCACCTCTGTTTAGTGTGTGCAATGCATACACACACACACACACTCGCATACACACAGACACACAGACATACAGAGACACACACATATTACACACACATATATATACAGAATACAATTATATACATATGTAATTATATGACATAATATATATTATTGTATCACATACAATATGTAAATATATAAAGTAAAAGAATTAGAAGTTTCTGGATATGTCAGGTAATACAGACTTGGAGTTTTGCTAATATAGATTCATGTGGTAAGGCTGACATCCCTTTGCCCTATTTATCATCTTTTCTCCCTTACCTTTGGATATTGAGCTAGAATTGGGATTGAAGCATTTCATAACACATATTAAAAGTAGGTTTTGTTTTAAAATCTAAGTCTATAGTAAACTTCTTTCATTCCAGATTGTGGTTGTATAAATGGTGAATGTCTCCACAAGCCTGGGTGTTTGAATACTTGATACCAATGTTTGGAAGGTATTGTATCCTTTATAGATGAAATACATCACTGAGGGCCAGATTTGAGAGAACATCATAGCTACTTTTCCTGTCTACTTTGTGTGTGCAGTTGAATATGTGACATGCCGGCCACACTATTGCAGATTCTTATTTTGGAGCTGCAACTTCAAGTCATGTTGAATTTTTATGTGACAACTATAAATGTGAATAATAAAAACCTCCATTCTGACAATAGAATATTCAGGCAATTGCTCACAAAACACAAGCTTAGATGGTCATACTACTCCTTACCTACAAAAGGATCCTTAGGAAACAGTAAACTTTCTATTCTTAAACAAAACACTATTTTTTTTATGGAAAGCTATGTCCTCAAATTTAAACCTCACTACTGCCATTATAAAAAACTGTTTAACCTACACATAAGCAAATAGAGACTATTTGATACCATTTTAATATAAAGGATGGATCCATGAACTAAAAAGTGCTTATAAAATTGTAAATTACTTCATAAAATACACAAAGAATATCAGTTCATATTCACAAATACAATAAGCCTTTGAAAAATATAACAAAATATCAATGACAGGAATAATAAAAGAGCATGACGGAAATTATGTTTTACAAAAATCCTTAAGATCAAATTCTTATCAAATAATATATTTCAGCTGGTAGGATTTCATAAAAGACAATCTGAAGTTAAGTAGTTTTAGGCCAGTTTTAAGCTTCTAATACTAAATACTTTACTCCCTGAAAAGAGTTGTTACCAGGACTAGAAAAAATATGATAGGGCTATAAGAGCACAAGGCACTCACTGTTCAATAATTGCTCAGAAAACAAGCTGAGGCTGGACAGAACTTAGGAATGAATGGGAACAGCAGTAGGAAAAGAGGTCAGAGGAATTGAAAGAACAAGGATGTGAGAGAGAAGAATCAAACACACTATGGCAAGTTCCACGTTATATCCCACTATTGGCAAGACCAACTACAAACAAAGCAAAGAAGTCCATGGCTCACCCTCACCACCATCCATAAGCTTGAAAGACCTGGAAGTACCTGCATTCATTCCTCAGAAGTTTCTTGGACAGACCTCACTTATTCAACTGTACTGTTACACTGTGCTATTGGCTTTCATTGTTAAGATCAATTTTTTAATGGTAGATTGTTTGGGGAGATTTGTTGTAAAGTTTCCCTACCTTGGAAGAGTACACTGTACCAGTAATCATTTAATCAGAATAGTATTCAGGAATAATGATAAACCTCTTGAATTTTTATTGCAAAATTTTAAAATGATGAAATAATATATTTCCATCAAATGGAAGGAAGGTGGTTATTAAAAAACCTGAAAAGATGGGAACCACAGATAAATATAGAGCAAAAAACACATCCACAGCCAAGGGGAAATTATATTAGGATTGATATTTCACGTGCTTTAGTTAAAAGAAAAATGTAGGTTCTAAAGCAATTATTTGGACATATAATATAGTGGAACAGGGGGTAAGGATTTGTCAGGTAACTATTAATAAAAGTGTATATGTTATCCACAATTTATTTTCTTTTTTAAACTATTGAAATTTGTGTCTATTTCTTATTTTATTTACAAAAGAGAGATAATTGTGGTTTTAATCATATAAATGGCATCATTGTAGAGCATACTTGGGAAAATGCTAGAAAAGTCACAGGCCCTAGGGAAGAATCAATTATTACAAAGTTCCACTCTGCAAAGTGGGGATAGTATCAAACTTACTCCTAATAACTTAGATGTAGGTATCTCTCAACTTTCAATAAAGAAGCTTCCTGAGACTAACAACCAGTCAGGCTTTACTCAAATACAGAGGAGAAGAGAATGATCATCCCTATGTAGAATGTATATGTCTCACCTACACAGTATGAGAGTCAGGGATTACTGTGAACAGGATGTGGAAGAATTATAACTACCAGCAGAGGCAGATGGCTACAATAAATCTTTCCCAGACACAGAAAGGTAGCCATACATGTGAATTCACAGTAGTTATAAAAGCATATTCAAGTCCTGCTCAAGTTTAATCTAGACACCCAGTCTAGCCAAGGAGTTACTGAACGAAAGCTAGTGTACATAAGTCACCCATACTTTAGTGAATGGCTACATATTCAAGAAATCATATATGATATTAACATATTTATTTAATTTCATATATTTATAGATTATAATTTTATTATACATTACATATCTAAATACATAATATATTTTTATTTTATATATTGTATATATTTACAAATATAATATACATAAATAATTTCTATATAAATGTAAATAGAACTATATGCAGATATATTTATGAAATTTTTAAAAATATATCTCAATATTTTTATGTTTTATATATATAAAGAATGACTACATAGTGGATTGGGTAGGAAAATGGTGATGAATCTAGAAAGAGTTGTGGAAAGATATGTTAGAAAGATATGTTAAGATCAATGTATAACAAATTCTCAGATAACAATAAATATGAGAAAAATAACATTGTCATGAACTACTACATATACAGTGCTCAGACTCTATTATTTGATTTGGTTTTATTTCACTTGCATATGGTTGTAGAGAATGGTAAGAAACACCAGTATGAGGAAACTAACATATATCCCGGCAAGCACAAAATAATATGCCATTCTTAAATCTCAGACTGTATCTACATAGCATCTATCAATGAAAGGTTAATTCTCCCATGTGATATCATTATTTACACAAATTTAAAGAAAATATTTGAATGTCTCCTTCCTTCAAATTGTCTTTCAGAAATGAGATGTTCTCCCATAGCTAGCATCCTTATTTATAACTATACACAAAGGAATTGTGTTTAAAATTACTCTAAAACCTCCTTTGCACTTGCAGAATACCTTGACAATTATCTTTGTTTCCTGAGAAGCACGGTAAGTCCCAAGTTGTTCATACTTTTAGAAAGATCATATAGTCTTAAAAAGGAGAGAACATCTTCACTCAATGGATGAAGAGAAAAGATTTCTCCTGATTATTGAGTAGTGTTCTTGAGTATAAAGGGGGTATGTTTTAACTTAAAGAAAATTACTTACAAACACTATGACTGCTTTCTGTCATAAAACATAAAAAGACTGAGGTTTGTTTTTTTTTAATCTGGAAATGTGTAAAACAAACTAATGGAAAAATATCTTAAAGCCATATTGTCCCCTTTCACATAGAAAGCAAGTAAAAAATATGCCAATTAAAAACATTAACAAAACCTAGTTTGAACAGTTAAACCTCAACATGACAAATCAGAATTTGAAGTCTTGTTTTAGATAACATTGTTTTCTACTGAAAAGTAAATGATCATTGTGAATAACTGAAAATTTCAGAGTTAATAAAACAGTTTAAAAAGTACATAACTCAATAAATGCAAACTCAAATATTAAACATCACTGCATATATTTATCTGTACTTGATTATACATAGATGAAAACATATATTTTTAAATACTGAAGACTGTAGTGTCAATAATGCCACAATATTAAAGAAAGAAAACTTTTTTCATTGTATTATAGTCCCCATTAAACTTATAGGTCTCATACTAATGGCATGTTTTTCAGTCATATTTTCTTGATATTGGAAACTATCCTTTTTAAGCATGTGCATATTGCTTTATACTTGTGTAATGGTTTCCTAGAGGAAAATGATAGGCATAAAATTCTAATAGGAATAGAGTGGTCATACAGTAATCAGGTGGCTGAGTTTTGGCATCAGACTTACATTTTTAATATAGGAATACTAATTCTGGATCATCTGTAAGGCTTTCTTCTGCAACAAAATTGTAGAGATATATAAGTTGACAAGCCACAAAATAACTTGCAATTGATCAATATGTAACATAATGGAAATAGATAAAGATGAAGTGGCTATTGGCATGGAAAGATGCATATGAGGACCTTGACATGGTCCCTATAACATCATGATAACTCGATGAAATGTAACTCAGCCTTGATAATTTTTACATAGGAATAAAGAGAAACCAGGACAAATGATGCTAAAGTATGTGAATAGCAGTGAACTAGTAACTAGTTCCAAAGCTATCAACTAGTACCAAATTTCAAGCTCTTGATCTAAGGCCACAATACAGTAAATATATTAAAGATCTAGTCATAATTGTAATTGAAGATGAAGGAGTATGAATATAATAAAGTAGCAAACAATCTAAAGTCTTGTAATGGAATTATCTACCTAAAATATAAACAATACAGATTAGTTAAAACTCAAAGGTTCTTGGGTCTTCAATTCTATCCCATTGACTGACCTATCTGTTTCTGTACCAATACCCTGCACTTTTTATCACTATTGCTCTGTAGTACAGTTTGAGGTCAGGGGTGATGATTTCACCAGAAGTTTTTTTATTGTCAAGATTGTTTTACTATCGTGGGTTTGGTTTGGTTTGGTTTTTCATTTTTGAAATTGAGAATTGCTCGTTCCATATCTTTGAAGAATTATGTTGTAATTTTGATGGGGATTGAATTGAATCTGTAAATTGCTTTTGGTAGGATGGCCATTTTTACTATGTTAATCATAGCAATCCATGAGCATGGGAGATTTCTCCATTTTCTGAGGTCTTCTACCATTTCTTTTTTTTTTTTAAATTTTTTTAATTCAGTATATTTTTTATTTACATTTCAAATGATTTCCCCTTTCCTAGCCCCCCCCACTCCCAAAAAGTCCCGTAAGCCCCCTTCTTTCCCCCTGTCCTCCCACCCACCCCTTCCCACTTCCCTGTTCTGGTTTTGCTGAATACTGCTTCATTGAGTCTTTCCAGAACAAGGGGCCATCTTGCTTTCTTCTTGTACCTCATTTGATGTGTAGATTATGTTTTGGGTAATCCAGGTTTCTAGGTTAATATCCACTTATTAGTGAGTGCATACCATGATTCACCTTTTGAGTCTGGGGAACCTCACTTAGTATGATGTTCTCTAGCTCCATCCATTTGCCTAAGAATTTCATGAATTCATTGTTTCTAATGGCTGAATAGTACTCCATTGTGTAGATATACCACATTTTTTGCATCCACTCTTCTGGTGAGGGATACCTGGGTTCTTTCCAGCATCTGGCAATTATAAATAGGACTGCTATGACCATAGTAGAGCATGTATCCTTATTACATGGTGGGGAATCCTCTGGGTATATGCCCAGGAGTGGTATAGCAGGATCTTCTGGAAGTGAGGTGCCCAGTTTTCAGAGGAACCGCCAGACTGCTTTCCAGAGTGGTTGTACCAATTTGCAACCCCACCAGCAGTGGAGGAGTGTTCCTCTTTCTCCGCACCCTCTCCAACACCTGCTATCTCCGGAATTTTTAATCTTAGCCATTCTGACTGGTGTAAGGTAAAATCTCAGGGTTGTTTTGATTTGCATTTCCCTAATGACTAATGAAGTTGAGCATTTTCTAAGATGCTTCTCCGCCATCCGATGTTCTTCAGGTGAGAATTCTTTGTTTAACTCTGTACCCCATTTTTTAATAGGGTTGTTTGGTTTTCTGGAGTCTAACTTCTTGAGTTCTTTATATATATTGGATATTAGCCCTCTATCTGATGTAGGATTGGTGAAGATCTTTTCCCAATTTGTTGGTTGCCGATTTGTCCTCTTGATGGTGTCCTTTGCCTTACAGAAACTTTGTAATTTTATGAGGTCCCATTTGTCAATTCTTGCTCTTAGAGCATACGCTATTGGTGTTCTGTTCAGAAACTTTCTCCCTGTACCGATTTCCTCAAGGGTCTTCCCCAGTTTCTTTTCTATTAAATTCAGAGTGTCTGGGTTTATGTGGAGGTCCTTGATCCATTTGGATTTGAGCTTAGTACAAGGAGACAAGGATGGATCAATTCGCATTCTTCTGCATGCTGATCTCCAGTTGAACCAGCACCATTTGTTGAAAAGGCTATCTTTTTTCCATTGGATGTATTCAGCCTCTTTGTCGAGGATCAAGTGGCCATAGGTGTGTGGGTTCATTTCTGGATCTTCAATCCTGTTCCATTGATCCTCCTGCCTGTCACTGTACCAATACCATGCAGGTTTTTTTTTTCTATTTTTAGTTTTTTTTTTTTTTTTTAAGGATTTATTTATTATATGTAAGTACACTGTAGCTATGTTCAGACGCACCAGAAGAGGGCGTTAGATCTCATTAAGGATGGTTGTAAGCCACCATGTAGGTGCTGGGATTTGAACTCAGGACCTTCGGAAGAGCAGTCGGTGCTCTTACCCGCTAAGCCATCTCTCCAGTCCCTACCATGCAGTTTTTAACACTATTGCTCTGTAGTATTGCTTGAGGTCAGGGATACTGATTCCCCCAGAATTTCATTTGTTGCTGAGAATAGTTTTAGCTATCCTGGGTTTTTTGTTATTCCAGATGAACTTGAAAATTGCTCTTTCTAACTCTGTGAAGAATTGAGTTGGGATTTTGATGGGTATTGCATTGAATCTGTAGATTACTTTTGGCAAAATGGCCATTTTAACTATATTGATTCTACCGATCCATGAGCATGGGAGGTTTTCTCATTTTTTGAGGTCTTCTTCCATTTCCTTCTTCAGAATCTTAAAGTTCTTGTCATACAGATCTTTCACATGTTTGGTAAGAGTCACCCCAAGATACTTTATACTATTTGTGGCTATTGCGAAGGGGGTCATTTCCCTAATTTCTTTCTCAGCCTGCTTATCCTTTGAGTATAGGAAGGCCACTGATTTGCTTGAGTTGATTTTATAACCTGCCACTTTGCTGAAGTTGTTTATCAGCTGTAGGAGTTCTGTAGTGGAGCTTTTTGGGTCACTTAGGTAGACTATCATGTCATCTGCAAATAATGATAGTTTGACTTCTTCCTTTCCAATTTGTATCCCTTTGACCTCCTTATGCTGTCAAATTGCCTGAGCTAGTACCTCAAGTACAATATTGAAAAGATAAGGAGAAAGGGGGCAGCCTTGTCTAGTCCCTGATTTGAGTGGGATTGCTTCAAGTTTCTCTCCATTTAGTTTGATGCTGGCTACCGGTTTGCTGTATATTGCTTTTACTATGTTTAGGTATGGGCCTTGAATTCCTGTTCTTTCCAAGACTTTAAGCATGAAAGGATGCTGAATTTTGTCAAATGCTTTTTCAGCATCCAATGAAATGACCATGTGGTTTTTTTTCTTTGAGTTTGTATATGTAGTGGATTGCACTGATGGATTTCCGTATATTGAACCAACCCTGCATTCCCTGGATAAAGCCTACTTGATCATGGTGGATGATTATTTTGATGTGTTCTTGGATTCGGTTGGCAAGAATTTTATTGAGTGTTTTTGCATCGATGTTCATAAGGGAAATTGGTCTGAAGTTCTCTTTCTTTGTTGGATCTTTATGGGGTTTTGGTATCAGCGTAATTGTGGCTTCATAGAAGGAATTGGGTAGTGTTCCTTCTGTTTCTATTTTGTGGAATAATTTGAAGAGTATTGGTGTTAACTCTTCTTTGAATGTCTGATAGAATTCTGCACTGAAACCATCTGGTCCTGTGCTTTTTTTGGTTGGAAGACTTTCTATGACTCCTATTTCTTTAGGCATTATGGGATGTTTAGATGGTCTAGTTGGTCCTGATTTAATTTTGGTATTTGGTATCTGTCAAGGAAATTGTCCATTTCCTCCAGATTCTCCAGTTGTGTTGAGTACAGTCTCTTGTAGTAGGATCTGATGATTTTTTGGATTTCCTCAGTTTCCGTTGTTATATCTCCCTTTTCATTTCCAAGTTTGTTAATTTGGATACTTTCTCTGTGCCCTTTGGTCAGTCTGGCTAAGGGTTTATCTATCTTGTTGATTTTCTCAAAGAACCAGCTCCTGGTTTTGTTGATTTTTTGTATGGTTCTCTTTGTTTCTACTTGATTGATTTCGGCCCTGAGTTTGATGATTTCCTGCCTTCTACTCCTCCTCGGTGAAATAGCTTCTTTTTGTTCCAGGGCTTTCAGGTGTGTCATTAAGCTGGTATTGTATGCTCTCTCCATTTTCTTTTTGGAGGCACTCAGGGCTATGAGTTTTCCTCTTAGCACTGCTTTCATTGTGTCCCATAGATTTGGGTATGTTGTGTCTTCATTTTCATTGTGTTCCAAAAAGTCTTTAATTTCTTTCTTTATTTCTTCCTTGACCAATGTATCATTGAGTAGAATATTGTTCAATTTCCACGTGTATGTGGGTTTTCTGTTGTTTTTGTTGCTATTGAAGACCACTTTTACTCCATAGTGATCTGATAGGAGGAATGGGATTAGTTCGATCTTCTTATATTTGTGGAGGTCTGTCTTGTGACCAATTATATGGTCGATTTTCGAGAAGGTACCATGAGGTGCTGAGAAAAAGGTATATTCTTTTGCTTTAGGATAGAATGTTCTCTCTCTATATATATATCTGTTAAATCTAATTGGCCCAAAGCTTTAATTAATTTCATTATGTCCCTGTTTAGTTTCTGTTTTCCTGATCGGTCCATTGAGGAAAGTGCAGTGTTGAAGTCACCCACAATTATTGTGTTAGGTGCAATGTGTGCTTTGAGCTTTAATAAAGTTTCTTTTACGAATGAGGGTGCCCTTGCATTTGGAGCATAGATGTTCAGGATTGAGAGTTCTTCTTGTTGTATTTTTCCTTTGACCAGTAAGAAGTGTCCCTCAGGGTCTCTTTTGATGACTTTCGGTTGAACGTCAATTTTATCTGATATTAAAATGGCTATTCCAGCTTGTTTCCTGAGACCATTTACTTGTAAAATTGTCTTCCAGACTTTTAATCTAAGGTAGTGTTTGTCTTTGACCCTTAGGTGTGTTTCCTGTAAGTAGCAAAATGTAAGGTCCTGTTTACGTATCCAGTCAGTTAGTCTATGTCTTTTTATTGGGGCATTGAGTCCATTGATGTTAAGAGATATTAAGGAATAGTTATTGTTACTTCCTGTCATTTTTGACGTTATTTTTTAAATTTGATTGGTTAACTTCTTTTGGGTTTGATGAAAGGTTACTATCTTGCTTTTTCCAGGGTGAAGTTTCCCTCCTTGTATTGGTGTTTTCCTCCTATTATCCTTTGTAGGGCTGGGTTTGTGGATAGATACTGGGTAAACTTGGTTTTGTCATGGAATATCTTAGTTTCTCCATCTACGGTGATTGAGAATTTTGCTGGATATAGTAGTTTTGGCTGGCATTTGTGTTCTCTTAGAGTCTGCATGAGATCAGTCCAGGATCTTCTAGCCTTCATAGTCTCAGGTGAAAAGTCTGCTGTGATTCTGATAGGTCTTCCTTTATATGTTACTTGGCCTTTTTCTCTTACTGCCTTTAATATTCTTTCTTTGTTTAGTACATTTGGTGTTTTGATTATATGTGATGGGAAGTATTTCTGTTCTGGTCTAGTCTGTTTGGAGTTCTGTAGGCTCCAAACAGTTTTGTAGGCTCCAAACAGTTTTGTATATTCATGGGCATCTTTCTCTTTAGGTTAGGGAAGTTTTCTTCCATAATTTTATTGAAGATATTTGCTGGCCCTTTAAGTTGTAAATCTTCACTCTCGTCTATGCCAATTATCCTTAGGTTTGGTCTTCTCATTGTGTCCTGGATTTCCTGGATATTTTGGGTTACAAGCTTTTTGCTTTTTGCATTTTCTTTAACTGTTGAGTCCATGGTTTCTATGGTATCTTCAGCATCTGAGATTCTTTCTTCTATCTCTTGTATTCTGTTGTTGATATTTGCATCTATGTCCACTGATTTCTTCCCAAGGCTTTCTATCTCCAAAGTTGTCTCCCTTTGAGTTTTCTTAGTTGTTTCTACTTCTGATTTTAGATCCTGGATTGTTTTGCTTAGCTCCTTCACTTGCTTGTTTGTGCTTTCCTGTAATTCTTTAAGAGATTTTTGTGTTTCCTCTTTCATGACCTCAGCCTGTTGACCAAAGTTCTCCTGTATTTCTTTAAGTGTTTTTTGCGTTTCCTCATTATTGGCTTTTGTATTCTCCTGGATTTCTTTCAATGATTTTTGTGTTTCCCTTGCAAGGGCTTCTAACTTTTGATCCATTTTCTCCTGAATTTCTTTAAGTATGTCCTTCATGTGTTCCTGTACCAGCATCATGACCAGTGATTTTAAATCCAAATCTTGTTTTACTGGTGTGATGGGGTATCCAGGACATGCTGGTACAGGAGAATTAGGTTCAGATGTTGCCATATTGCCTTGATTTCTGTTAGTGACATTCCTGCATCTGCCTTTTGCCATCTAGTTCTCACTGGTGTTAGTTGGTGTTGTCAATGCTGGACTCACCAGTGCAAGCTGCCCCTTCCCAGGTGGCCTCTGGTGCACAGCTTACCTCCTGCACTGCCTGGAGACAGGGTGTTGTTGTCCAGGCTGTTCAGACCCCGAAGCAGACACCTGAAGGCTCCTGCTTGGGCCTGCTGGATTCACTGGAGCACACTGACTTCTCCCCGCTGGCCGCCTGGAAGTCCCACTTGCCTCTTTCAGGACTTGGAGATGTGGTGTTGCAGCTCAGGCTGATCTGGATCCGGAAGCGGAGAGGTTGGAGGGCTACAGCCAGAGGTCTCAGGACTGAAGCCTAAGCTCTGTGCCACAGGGAATGAGCTGTGCTGTGAGCTCCCAGACTGCCTCTGGGTGCACACCAGGTCCCCCGCACTTCCTGGAGACCGAGTGCTGTGGCCCAGGCTGTTCAGATCCCAAAGCAGGTGCCCAAAGGCTCCTGCTGGGGTCCGCTGGATTCACCGGAGCACACCGCCAGGCCGCCAGGAAGCCCCACCTGCCTCTTTCAGGACCTGGAGATGTGGAGCTGCTGCTCAGGCCGATCTGGATCTGGAAGCGGAGAGGTCCGAGGACTACCGCCAGAGGCCTCCTCTTCTTCCATTTCTTTCTTGAGAGACATGAAGTTCTTGGCATACAGATCTTTCACTTGTTTGGTTAGAGTTACCACAAAATATTTTATATTATTTGTGACTCTTATGAAGGGTGTCGTTTTCCTATTTTCTTTCTCTGATCATTGAACATTTGTATAAAGAAAGGCTACTGATTTGTTTGAGTGACTTTTATATCCAGCCACTATTATCAAGTTGTTTATCAGCCATAGAAGTTCTCTGGTAGAATTTTTGGGATCACTTTCATATGCTAACACAGCATGCACTAATAGTGACACTTTGACTCTTCTTTGCAATTTGTACCCGTGATTTCCTTTTGTTGTCTTATTGCTCTGGCTACAACTTTGAGAACTGTAATGGATAGATACAGGGAGAGTGGGCACCCTTGTCTTATCTTTCTTTTTTTAAATTAGATACTTTATTTACATTTCAAATGTTATCCCTTTTCCTGTATTCTCCTCTGAAAAGACGCTATCCCACCCCTCTTCCCCCTGCTCAACAACTCACTTACTCCCACTTCCATGTCCTGGTATTCTCCTACACTGGGATATCAGGCCTTCACAGGACTAAGGTTCTCTCCTCCCATTGATGCCCGACAAGGTCATGCTCTGCTACCTATGTAGCTGAAGCCATGCGCCCCTCCATGTGAACTCTTTGGTTGGTAGTTTAGTCCCTAGGAGCACTGGGAGTACTGGTTGGTTCATATTGTTGTTTCTTCTATGGGGCTTCAAATCCCTTCAGCTCCTTGGGTCCCTTCTCTCATCCATTGAGGACCCTGTGCTTGATCCAGTGGTTGGCTGTGAGCATCCACATCTGTATTACATATCTATCAGTTAGTACATACTATATGTGTTCTTTTGTGATTGTTTTACCTCACTCAAGATGATATTTTCTAGTTCCATTTGCCTAAGAATTTCATGAATTCATTGTTTTTAATAGCTGAGTAGTATTCCATTGTGTAAATGTACTGCATTTTCTGTATCCATTTGTCTGTTGAGACACAACTGGGTTCTTTCTAGCTTTCAGTTATTATAAACAAGGCTTCTATGCACATAGTGGAGCATGTATCCTTATTACATGCTGAAGCATCTTTTGAGTTTATGCCCAGGAGTTGTATATCTGGGTCCTCTGGTAGTTCTATGACCAATTTTCTGAGGAACTGCCAAATTGATTTCCAGAGTAGTTGTACCAGCTTGCAATCCCATCAACAATGGAGGAGTATTCCTCTTTCTCCACATCCTCTCCAGCATCTGTCAACTGAGGAATACCAAATGGCTGAAAAGCAGTTACAGAAATGTTCAACATCCTTAGTCATCAGGGAAATATAAATCAAAACAATTCTGAGATTCCTCCTCACACCAGTCAGAAGAGCTAAGATCAAAAACCCAAATGACAACCATATGATGGTGACGATATGGAGAAAGAACACTTATCTCTAATTTTAATGAGACTGCTTCAAGTATCTCTCTATTTAATTTGATATTGCCTGTTGGTTTCCTGTATATTGCTTTTATTATGTTTGGATATGGGCCTTGAGTTACTGATCTCTCTAATATATTTAATATGAAGGGGAATAGTATATTGTCAAATGATTTTCAGCATCTAATGAGATGATTATGTGATTTTTTTCTTTGAGTATGTTTATATAGTGGATTAGCTTAATGAATTTTCATATATGGAACAAACTTTGCATCCCTGGCATGAAGCCACTTGATCATTGTGAATGATGGTTTTTGCTCTGTTCTTGAATTTGGTTTGCTAGAATTTTATTGAGTATTTATGCATTGATATTCATAAGCAAAATAAAATTGAAAACCCAGAAAAAAATCCACGCACTTATGGACATTCGATCTTTGACAAAGAAGCCAAAAATATACAGAGGAAAAAAGAAAACATCTATAATAAATACTGCACGTGTAACTGACAGTTTCTATGTAGAAAAATGAAAATGGATCCATATTTGTCACCTAGCACAAAGCTCAAGTTCAAGTAGATCAAGGACCTCAAAATAAAATCAGATACAGTGAATCAAATAGAAAAGAAACTAAGAAAGAGTCTCGATCTCATTGGCATGTGTGGTGGGGGTGAGGGGAATTCCTGAACAGACATCCAATGGTTTAAACGCTAAGATCAAAAATTGATGAATGGGACCTCATGAAGCTGAATGGCAAAGAACATAGGCAATAGGACAAATCAGCAACCTACAGAATGGGAAAAAATCTTCACTTACCCATCTGATAGAGGGTTAATATGAAAAATTTATAAAAAACTCAAGAAGCTAACCTCCAAAAAACTCCAGTCAAAAATGGGTTACAGATCTAATCAGAGAATTCAAAACAAAGGAATCTCAAGTTGCCCAGAAGTACTTAAAGAAATGTTCGAAATCCTTAGTGATCAGGAAAATGCAAATCAAAACAACCCCGAGATTATAAACCTTCAGAATTCTGCACCAATCAGAATGGCTAAGATCAAAAGCTCAGATGATAGCACATATTGGCAAGGATGTGAAGGAGGAGGAACACTCCTCCAAAGCAGGCGAGATTGTCAGTTGTTACCACAATTCTGGAAATAAATCTGGAGACTCCTCAGAAAATTGGAAATTGTTCTGAAAACACAGTTATACCATCTTGGGCATATACACAAAAGATGCCCCACATTCTACAGGTGCCCATACTCTACTATGTTCATAGTGGCCTTGTCTGTCATAGACAAATGCTGGAAACAACCCAGATGTCTCACAACAAAAGAATGGATACAGAAAAATGTGGTTCATTTACACAATGGATTACTATTCAACTACTACGAATGAGGACATCATGAGTTTTGCAGACAAATGGATGGAACTAGAACATATCATCCTGAGTGAGGTAACTCAGACACAAAAGGACATGCTTAGTATGTAATCACCGATAAGTGGATATTAGGCAAAAACATACATAATACCTAACGTACAATGCACAGAACTCAAGACAATTAACAAGCAGAAAGGGCCCAATTGAGGATGCTTCAGTCCCACTTGGGAGGGAAAAGAAAAGGGAAATATGATCAGCTATGGAGGGTAGAGACAGGAGCTAAGGCTTGAGGGTCAGCAGAACGAATGGAAATATGCTACCTCATGGGGTGGGAAAAGGCAGGACCCTCTAGAATGTACCAGAGATCTG
This sequence comes from Apodemus sylvaticus, assembly GCF_947179515.1. Taxonomy (NCBI): domain Eukaryota; kingdom Metazoa; phylum Chordata; class Mammalia; order Rodentia; family Muridae; genus Apodemus; species Apodemus sylvaticus. The sequence continues at coordinate 9,726,099 of NC_067472.1, read as the reverse complement.
GAAAGTGAGAAGCTCTTAGGACTCAAAGGGGGAGACCTCACAGAGGGGAAAGGGAATTCTAGTAGAGTCCACCTAGAAAGACAAGGCATCAAGTGGAAAGATGGGGTTGTCATCCCATAGTCAAAAATTCTGACTCAGAATCATTCCTGTCTGCAGTGACAAAAATGGAGAAGAGACTGAGGGAAACATGATCCAGTGAACAGCCCAAATTGGAATCCATCTCAAGGGGAGGCTTTAAGGCCTGACACTACTACTGATGCCTTGGTATGCTTACAGACAGGGGCCTATGAGCATGACTGTCCTCTGTGAGGCCCAACAAGCAGCTGACTGTGACAAATGCTGAAACTTACACCCAACCACTAGACTGAGGTCAGGGACCCCTGTGGTTGAATTAGAGAAAGGCTGGAAGTAGCTGAGGAAGAGGGAAACCCTATAGGAATACCAGCAGACCTACAGTCTCAACTAACCCAGACCCCTGAGGTCTCTCAGACAGTGAGCCACCAACCAGAATGCTTACACTAGCTGGTCTGAGGCCCTGACACATACACAGCAGAGAACTTCCTGGTCTGGCCTCAGTGGGAGAAGTGCCTAACCCTTGACAGACTTGAGGCCCCAGGGAGTGTGGAGTTCTAGTAGGGGGCATCCTCTTGGAGACAGGAGGGAAGAGGGATGGGATGAGGAACAGTGAGAGGGCAGACCAGGAGGAAGGGTCAACTACTGGATTGGACAGTAAAAAATAAAATAAAAATAACAAAAACTCAAAAAGTATAGAAATTGCTGAGATATTTTTAGGCCTCAGTATGGGGGCCACATATTAACAAAGTCTTAAGTTAGTATGTCCAAGGAAGTATAGGGCTGACTCTGAGACTCCTAGTAGTGAGGAATATGGACCCTGAAGTGAGTGGCTATCGCCTATAACCAGATAAAACACCCAGTGGATTTTTAAGAACACCAACCCACCCACAACATGTGTCCTGTGTATAAGATGTACAGGGACAAAGATGGAGTGGAATGGCCAACCAATGACTGGACCAACTTGAGATACTTCCCATGAGTAAGATCTAATCCCTGAAGCTATTGATGATATGTTGTGATGTTTGCAAAGAAGAGCCTAGCATAACTGTCCTCTGAGAGGCTCTACCCAGCAGCCAATGGAAACAGATGCAGAAACACACAGTCAAACATTAAATGGAGTTCCAGGAGGCCTTTGGAAGAGTTAAGGAAAGGATTGATGGTCCTAAAGAGGAGAAGGACTCCACTGGAAGAGCAATAGGGTCAACTAAACTGGACCCTTGGAGCCTCCCAGACTCAAGAAGCAAAGCTTGATCATGGTCTGAGCCTAGGACTTCTGGACATTTGTAGCAGATATGCGCCTTAGTCTTCATAAGTGTCTCCCAACAACTGGAGTAAGACTGTCCCTGAATCGGTTGCTTGCCTGAGGACCCCATTCCCCTAACTGAGTTCTCTGTCTGGTCTCAGTGAGAGAGGATGCACCTATTCCTGCAGGGACTTGATGTGAGAGGGTGATACCCAGGGAGGGCCTCTCCCTTCTAAGGGAAGAAAGGGAGGAGGTGTGTGCTGTGTGAGGGGGACTTGGAAGAAGAGGAGGAGGAGGAGAGGCCTGCAATCAGGATGTAAATTGAATAAATAAATTAATGAAGAAATAAATAAAGAGGCAATGACAAAGAGATCTTACAAAGCAAATAGTTACTAAAAAATAGTAAAAATTCTTTGTAGAACACGTGACAAAAATGTGAGGAAAAGTAAGAACTGCAAGACAGATTTTTTTTAAAGTGATTCAAGATGAAATAACACAAGTAGAAAGTTTCAAACTGTCTCTAAGAAGAAGCAATGATTGCATCATGGTACACATTTGCAAGTTCTGAGTACAATGCCATGGTACAGAGGCCTTCATTTGAGTGATGAAGATAAAATCTTACTTCTCCAGATACTTCCATAAGACATAAAGGAATCTTCTTGAAATACTTCCAAACTCAACTTTATGATTATGATTATGATTATGATTATTAATTTGCATTCCAAATGTTGTCCCCCTTCCTGGTCTCTCCTCCTCAAACCTCACACCCCATCCTTTTTCCCTTTTGCCTCTGAGAGGGTGCTCTACCACCTTCCATCCACTCCCACCTCACTCCTCTAGCTTCCCCCTTTACTGAGGCAATAATCCTTCCAGGACCAAGCACCTCCCCTCTCACTGATGCCAGATAAGGCTTCCCTCTGCTCCATATGTATCTGGAGACATGGAACAACTAATGCATGCTCTCTTTGGTTAGTGGCTTAGTTTCTGGGAACTTTGGGGGTTTCAGTTAGTTAATACTATTCTTCTTCCTATGGAGTTATAATCCTCTTCAGCTCCTTCAGTCCTTCCCACTAAAACTTCATTGGGGTCCCCGGACTCTGTCTAATGGTTAGCCATGAGTACCTGACTCATCTGATCCACAGACACCAATCCCTGACAGTAGTGCTAATACCAAGCAATGCTTGCAGACAGAACCCTGGTATAGCTGGCCTCTGAGAAGCTCTGCCACCACCTGACTAAGACAAATGCAAAATCAATGTTCAAACATTTGTTCACTATTATTTTTCTGTTTGTTTTCTTTTGTTCTATAAAAGTGCAAAGAATTTTGCCCACTGCTAAAATATAAGATTTCAAAACAGCTAATAGTATCAGGTAGCTCTTTATAAAGATCTTGAAGATCATAGAGTTGAAAAAAAAAGCCAATTCTTCAAAATTATAATTTATCTATATAAAGCAAACATACACAAAAAGGTGTGGATTTCAACAACATTTTTAGATTCTGTTTTCATTCTCCAAATTGCTACAGCACATTCCTGAAAGTGCAATAAAGAAGGCAATCAATGTATTGTTTCCAGGCATATTATCAATGAATGCAGAGAATCAGATTCATTATTTTCTAAATATCTGCATTTTCAGTCAACATAACTACTTTATCTCAGGTACCAAATCTAAACTAATATAAAGTCATCTCATCTCTGAGTCAGGATCAAAGCAGTTGCCAATCTTGCTCTATTCCTCTAGCTATCCCTGATGAATATTTCAAGGGGTGTTCCCTTTCTGATATCTTCCTCTGTAGGAATAGCATCAAACAGAATTGCTTGATGTAAAGTCAGTGCCCACATCCTTTAAGACATTAACTCAAATGACATCAACTAATCTTCTTTGAAGTTAAAAAAGCCTGCATTCGTGCACAGGTTCTCTAACGGAAAAACTCTTAAGACACAATTGTCCACTAGTTCTTTTATATTTATCTGTGAATACTGGCCAATTGTCTCTCCAATCATCTTATATTAGTTTTAATTACCATCAGAGGGAGACCATCCATTAACATATTACATAAGAAAATGTGCATTTAACATGAAGTAGTGTCTAAGATAGTCATATAATTTATTGAGGTGTAAAGAAAGTTTGGTATGCCAGTTTTGTGTATTCAGGAATTATACATATCTCTTCTCATTTAATATAGTTTATTTACTCATCAATTCTATATATTTATGTTAATCTGAGAATTTAATAAAATAAATACTCATTTAGCTAAACATTATCCACATGGTGATATTTGCTGGTATAAGATAGAGCATAGCTTTCTTCATTCTCCTACCTCAGCAACCCAATTTATTATACCTTTTCTTAATACCACGGTCTACATAATCTTGGTAAGTTGTCATAGTGGTAAAGTATATTTGGGATCAGTAATAATAAAATCATGAAATAAGACCCAAGTATTCTAAGGCCTGGTTATCCATGACTTCCCTCCCTAGGCATTATATGTGTGAGTAGGTGATGCACCTATACTGGAGGAGATTGGGAGAAGTACAGAAGGTCAGGAATTTGAAAGGAGGTGTGTAGCAGTGGGAGAGCTAAAACTGGATGTCACCACTAGAAAGTCCCAGATGCCAGGGACCCAAGATGTTCCCAAGACCCAACAGGATAAACATTTGTCAAAATACCAACAAAGGTAAGAAAGAACCTGTAGAGACCATATCCAGTGGATAGGCATGGCCACTGGTTGAGGGATGGGGCCACCCACCTCAAAAATAATAATTCGGAATATCTCCTATCCAAAGGAAATCCATGTACAAAGAGTGGAGCCAAGTCTGATGAAAAGGTCATCCAGAGTCTTCCCTACCTAGGGAGCCATCCCATCTACAGAGACCAAACCCAGACACTATTGCTAATGCCAAGAAGTGCTTGCTAACAGGAACCTGGTATGTCTGTCCCCTGAGAGGACAGATTGCCAAAACCTGACCAATACAGATGCAGATGCACACAGCCAAACATTGGATTGAACAGGGGGTCCCTAATGGAGGAGTTTGGGAAAGGACTGGAGAAGCTGAAGGGGTTTGCAACTCCATAGGAAGAATAACAATATCAACCAACAAGATATTCCAAAGCTTCTAGGGACTAAACCACCAACCAAAGAATACACAAGGGGGACCAGGGCTCCAGTTGGATATGTAGCTTAGGATTGCCTTATCTGGCATTAATGGTAGAGGAGTCCCTTAGTCCTGTGGAGGCTCGATGACCCAGGGTAGAGGAATTCTAAACCAGTGAGACAGGATTGGGAAGGCAGGTGTAATTTCTTTATTGGATATTTTATTTATTTACATTTCAAATGTTATTCCCTTTGCTGGTTTCCCTTCTGGAAGTCCCCTATCCCATCTCCCTGCTACTATAAGGGTGCTCACCCACCTGCCCAACCACACCTGCCTCCCCACCCTGGCATTCCCCTAAGTCTGCTATGCTCATAGATAAGTGCCCAGCTCAGCCATTACCAGAGAAGTTTTTTCTTGCAGCAAATGGGAACAAATAAACACACAGCCAGAAAATATGCAGTGAGAAAGGTCGGATCATACAGTCCTCAATAGGATGTCTCTCTCATATCCTTCCCTTGAGGGCCCAGAGGACCCTACAGAAGAGGATGTAGAAGGGGTCTAGAGCATGAAGGGATGGAGGACATTAAGGAAACTAGGCCTTCTAACCACAGCAGGCCCTGTGGGTATATGAAGTCATGGAGGCTGAGGCAGCACGCCATTCCCAGGGCATGCTTGGATTGCACTAGCTGGGATCCTACAGCTGAATGGATGTATGGATACATTGTCTCATCACTAACCCAGGAGCTATCTGCAGTTGATGACCATTTGCAAATGAAATGTTAATTTCTTTCAACTGAGTCTCACTGAAGAAGCAGACTACTCATAAGAGTAAAGGGCATGCCCAGCAGCAGCTGGCCACACCCAACTAAGCACCATGTTGGGAGGTTCCTGGCCTCATAATGCTACTGCTGGGCTTCTCCTTAATTGTGTCTTTAATTCTATTTTTTTATTTTCATTTTGAAAATTTTAATGCACATACATATATTCATTTTTAAAATCTGAACACATATATACTCTCTTTTTACGTACATGTTCTTTGTGTATGTTTCATGTTTTCCTGGACTTCTAAGTGTGGCAATGAGCAGACCGCTGTATCTCTAGATGTTTTCTCGTGCCTTTGCTTCAACACTTTTCCTTCTGTTTGTTTGTTTTGTTCCATTCTGACTTGTTAGGCTTTATTTATTTATTTATTTATTTTATGTTTTATTGTATTTTATCTCGACACTATCCCTTAGAAAACTGTTTTCTTATGAGAGACAAAAAGGGTGTGGATCTGGATGGCATGAGAGCCAGAATGGAATGGAGAGAAGTAGAAAAACCCATAGTAAGGATATATTATGTGAGAAAAACATCTATTTTCAATAAAAAGAAAAGAAAAAAGAAAACAGAACAAAGATAGTATTTCTTTGAATAATCTTCACAGGACTACTTTTGCTACCAAGGAGGAGGTCCAAAGTCTCTGGTATAACATCTTACTCTCCTCTACAGGTGCATTGCACTGTGCCTGATTATCTGCCTTTTTCTAAATGGACTGAACATTAAGGAGGGTCCACGTCCAACACATGAACTCCCAGGCACAGTCTTTGTTATTCTAGTTCTATAAGTAATTAATTTTATTTCTCCACTTCTTACCCAGCTTTCTAGTTTTTTCTGGTGTCTTAAAATTCTACAAGCAAACACTTACATGACAACCTGAACTCTACCACATAACCTGGACCATTGGCTCCATTTTCAAGTCAGTGTTTTCAATGGTCGCTTTAAAAGTGTCACACATGCAATGTCACTGGTATCTAGTCAAACCTATTATTATACTAATCAAATAGAAAAACTGGGTACCACTTCCTTGAAAAGCATATGCAAGGCAATTGGTTCCATTGGTTGATTATACAAAATATTTTCTTGTATGCTGGATAGAGCAGAAAAATATCATAACAATATCTAAAACTCTTTCATTTTTCTACAAGAATGAAAGCTCTTGTGTTTCAGTTTGCAATGAATCATTTGATTGTTTTATATAGTAAATGAGTTTTTCTTCTGCATCTGCATGCTATATTCTCAAAAATACTTTGTGTTACAGAAGAGAAAGGACTTGCCTTAAGGCAGCCCCTATGTAACTGCTATAATTCAGTTGATGATATAAGGCAAACACAACAGTGTAAACTACATAGTGCTGTGTGCATATACTGGTTAGCACTATAGAAATTCCATTAAACCAGGCAGGCTGTGAAGGCAGCTCCAAAACTTAACAACAGCTCCACAATGCAGTACTAATTGCTTCAGTTTTAGTACTTTGAATTGAGATGCAGGCATCTAAGACCAAGGTCACATGACTTGCAGAGTACACAGTCAAATATGTCTGAATAAGGTGCATTCATAATTTCTAGTCAGTAAACTGATTGATGGCTCACTATAAATTAGCATTTCAATGTATTATAAATCTATAAGAACTGAACTACATCTTTGGGAACTTTAAATACCATTAATTTTTTAAAAACCCACAGTGCTTAAAATGAGTAGCCTTAGCAGTAGAATCCCTCAAATCTAAATTATTTTTTAACTGAAAAGAAAGAATCTTCGGGAGGGGGCCAATTTGAAGCAGGTAATGGAATGAGATGCTTTAAATCTAAAATTGGTTTCATCATCCACAAAACTTAATTTTATATATATATATATATATATATATATATATATATATATATATATATAGAGAGAGAGAGAGAGAGAGAGAGAGAGAGAGAGAGAGATACAGATACAGATATAGATATATAATAGCTTCTTTAATCATTACAACCTCATGCAGTTAGGAGAAAGACTGGGCAAGAAATAAGCTACAAGTGATTTCCTTTGCAATGACACAACTGTATGTGGCGATGTTTTCCTGACTCTCTGAGGTCACACATCCTGCTGGTCATGCAACTCAGTCCTCCTTACAGACCATAGCACTCACTTGGTGGGGTCACACCTGTGTCACTCTGAGGCACCATCCTTACCAAATCGATGTGTTTGATCAATCATTCAATGAACAACTTATTGAGTAGGGCAAAGGGTAGGGAAAGGTTTAAATAACTTGTTTCTTAATGGCATTTAAAAAATCAGAAGTAACTAAACACACATAATCTTACAAAGTCCCCCAAATGAATAATTCAGACAAAAATTGTACTGTACACTATCATTCAGAAAAAGTGCTAATAAACACATTTAATCCCAAGCTATTTAAGTAAAAAATTTCTTCTCAACTTTGATATATTACTATAAGCAGGTTTTAGGCACAAACTAGTTGAAAGAATAGCAAAGTGCTTTTCAGACAAAGAAAATTACCAAAGTTTCTTGTTATTTCATGCAAAACTATGTATTCTGCCTGCTGTTCTAAACATACAGATTCAGAAACAACAAAAAATGGAAATTACAGGGTGATTCCACACAGACGGCACAGACAAAGAAGCGCATAAATGAGCACAGTATTGTGTGGATATTTGCTCATAAGCTGAAATGTAAGGCTGCAATATCTCTCATCTTACATGATATTATAGTTTGTGAACATGTTAGCTCTCAGTTAACAGTCATCCTTGTTGTTTTGTGTCTTATTTAGTCTTGCTTGGCTGTTGTCTCTCTCTCCTTTTTTCAATTTGTTAGCTCAAATGTTATCCCCCTTCCCAGTTTCCCCTCTACGAGCTCCCATCCTATCCTCCTCCCTCCTGCTTCTATGAGTTGCTCCCCCAGCCACCTACCCACTCCTGCCTCAACACCCTAGCATTCCCCTATGCTGGGGCATGGAAGACATGAAGAGTGGTCAATCAAATAAATGAGCTGTCATTCTTGAAATACAAAAGTAGAACGTAATTCCTTGCATGCACTAACCTGGACACTGAAGGAGTAGTGTGAAGCTCTTCCCTGATGTACCAAAGAGCTCCTGGGAAAGGGGAAGGGGAAAATAGTCTAATTATGCTTTGCTTAAATAAATTAAATTAAATTGGGATGGTCTTTGTACTCATGAAATTAATGAGGGTGACATAAAACATATAAAAACAGATGAAGATTATTACAAATGAGTATTCATATCAAGGCTGGTGATAGAAATTAAGATACATACAACAACTTGCTAGAGAGACGAGGAGGAAATCAAGAATGGATACAGAAGATTTTGTTGTAATATAGTATTAATAAAGCTTTTTCCAATGATGAAGTTTGTTTTTGAGACAGATATCTGAAAATTTATGATTAGACAAATTAGGCTATGTTTTCTGTCCCCGTAACCAGTTGCTCGATAGACAATCATAATGTCTTTTAAAAGAGCAATTCCCATCAGCTATCAGTCCCAGTTATACCACACTGGGAGATCCTAGAAAAACAAAACAAAAAAAATTTGTTCTTAATGATGCCCCACTGTAGAGGAATCTACAGTGGTGAGGCAGGAGTGAATGAGTGGGTGGAGGAGCAACTTCATAGAGGCAAAGGGGAAGAGGGAGTGAGGGGATTGTATGGGGATTTTGTGGAAGAATAACTGGGAAGGGAAATATCATTTGAAATATAAATGAATAAAATTATTAATATAAAATAAGAGGCTCTGAACTTCTCAAGAAGAACACACCCATGGACATGTGTAAGACAGTCTGAGAGATCAGTGTAGTCTTTATGGAGAAAGCAATGTCTACGAGATTTGTAAAATGAAATTTAAAAAGAGGCTGAGAAGAGATTCATAGTAGATGAATTATCAATACTAACATCCCAAGGCCTTAGGGATGCAGTCACCTGGGAAATCATGAACATAAAGAGGCTAGAGTGGGAGGAAGCAGCTGGAGTCACTAGCAGTGTGAAGACCACAGCAAGCTTTTCACTCTTAGCTTAGAACTGTGTTGTGACAACAGCGAAGAAACACTGAAATATTTATTATGGTGTATATGTGAGTAGATTTGCACGTTATTATATGCACCTAATTTCTGGGCTGGAGCACAGATTCTTGAAAGGCAGAATTTTTCTCTAAAGCCTCTTTGATACCATTGTATTTAAGTATATTTGAGAATAGCATATAGTCATGTGGTAAGACATAATTACATCTGGGTCTTATTTCCCCCTTCGAACTCACTTTAGTTCACCCCCAATGTAACAACCTTGTGGTCAGTTATTTTAAATAACTCACTAAGCACAAACAGTGCTGTTCACATGCAGCTTGGGATGGGAGAAGCCACTCTATCACTGGCAACCAGTTGCCATTCTTTACACAAAGAACAATTTTCTCCTGTCTGGTAGTTATCAAAGTCCAACCGCTCCTCATGTGGGGAATAAAGCCTCATTATCTTCTGCCTAGTCTGTCCTGGAATTTTGGCTGGCTCTCATATTGGACAGTTTATCATAGTTGTGAGTTCAGGAGGGCAGTAACCATGTCACGACCAGAGGACACCATTTCAGAGCACTCTTCCCCAACCTCCATCTTGTTCTCCCCACAGCCTCTTCTATACTGTTCCATGATCCTTAGTAGGAGAGTGATGAAGATGTCCTGTTTAGTTAGGACTATACACTTAGAGCCACTGATGCTCAGCATTGACGTTTCTGCCAAAGTTGACAGGCAGCATCAATGAGAACAATGAACTTAATTTAAAGGTTTAAATGATAAGATGTGATGGTATGACCATACAGATATTATTTATTAACAAAGAATTCTAATGTTGACTCCTGAGATTTATATAATAAGATGTCATTTAATGGATATGGTAATTTTAAGATGAATCATATTTTCAAACTCTCATTTTAATAGTACTTACGATCTGACCTTTTCCCCTTCAATTTCACTAGGGTCTCTGCATTGCTTAACATCCTTACATTACCATCAGTGTGATAAGAATCCTGAAATGTAGTGAAAATATTCTTGTGTATTTCAAATGAAGTTTTAGAGTGAACCATAGCCCTATAGACAATATGAGCACATAAGAACATGAAGCTAGTAAGAAATTGTTGACATGGACTCTGAAGTATGATCCTACCTTTATTTTATTGTGATTTTTTTATTAATCATTTTTATTTATATTTCAAAGGATATCCCCCTTCCTGGTTACCTTTCCACAATCCCCCCCACCATATCTCTGCTTTTCCCCCTCCCCCTGCCTCTATGAGGGTGCTCCTCTACCTCCTCATCCACTCCACCTCACCATTCTAGCATCCCTCTATGTTAGGGCATCAAATTTCCATAGGACCAAGGGTCACACTTCCCACTGATGTCAGATAAGGTCATCCTCTTAACTATTTCTGACTCTCCAAATTATTGCCACCATCTATATGCATCATAAAAAGAGTCATGAGAGTTTCTTTCACCCCAGCATTTAAATTCATTTCCCCTAATATCCTTCATTTTTAATTACCTTCAGAGGCATTTTCTTCTCAAATGAGTTAGAGAGAACACATAAGTTGGTCAGTCTCACTCAGGTCCTTACATTCCCATGTGTGACAGGCAGTTCCAATCACCTCCACACAGTCACCATGCCCCTGAGATAACAAATGCATTTGTGTCTCCAAATAGAAAGACACTATGCAATGATGGAACTGTTTTTTCAAGGCTGAGCCTGAGTTGCAGTTTCAATCTGAGTTAACAATGATAAGAAGGAATGAAAATGAAAGTGGTAGGATGTAGCCTGCAGTTAGATCTGACAATAGGAAACAGTTATCCATCTTTGCTCTTCACAGCTCTCTCTCCCAGTTCTGGTTCTTAACTCTGTGTCTTCCAGAGAAAAGAACTGCAGTAAGTGACTGAAAAGGAGAGAACATTTACTCTTTGTGTGCTATTTGACTGCAAATCATTCCAAGAGCAAAACAAAAACAATCTTCACTGGAATCTTTATGAGGACAGTCAGTGTTTGACTATTGTGTGTAGGGGTAGGTCATGTTCTAATCCTTTAAACATTCATTAAATATACATTGTATATTGAATGAAATATTGAAAGAAATAAAACAGGGATAATCTTAAGCAAATATTAGAAATTTTCAATTCCAGGGTGGTATCATCTAATATATAATATTTAAAACATTTGCCTATACATTGATATATTGATCCACTGACTCATTTACTCTTGTCCTTTCCAAGTGATATAGTTGGTTACCACATGTACAATGAAAAAACACCAATTAGCCAATCTTTTGAAAGCTGTAGTTTCGAAGTCCAATTTTTAGTTTATTTACTTTACATCCTGATCACAGTTTCCCCTCCCTCCTCTCTTCCAGTCCTCACCCCAACGTGTCCCCTCTCCCCCCACCTCTGCTTCCTTTCTCTTCAGAAAATGGGAGGCATCCAATGATAGGCCTTGGCATGTCGTGTTGTACTAATGTCAGGCACATTTTCTATTGTTGAGGCTAGACAAGGCAGCCCTGTCAGAGGAAAGGGATCCAAAGGCAGGCTATATAGATTCAGGGATATCCCAGCCCCTGCTCTTAGAAGTTCCACATGAAGACCAAGCTGCACAACTGTTACATATGGACAGAGGTTCTAGCTCATCCCAGGTATGCTCTCTGGTTGGAGGTTCAGTCTTTCTGGACCCCTATCAGCACAGCTTAGTTTATTCTGTAGGCTTTCTTGTGGTGCCCTTGTCCCCTCTGGATCTTGCAATCCTTCCGTCCCTTCTTCCAGAAGGATTCCACAAGCCCTACCTAACATTTGACATCTGTTTTTACCAGTTGCTGGTAAAGCTTCCCTAGTAACTGTTATTCTAGACTCCTGGCTACAAGTATTGCACAGTATCATTAACAGAGTCAGGAGTGGACTCCAACAAATGGCATGAGTCTCAATCTGGGCCAGTCATTGGTTGACTAATTTCTTCATTTCTGCTCCATCTTTACATCTGCACATGTTATAGGCAAGACGAACTGTGAATTGAAGATTTGTGGCTTTGACAGTGCCCTAATCCCTCTACTGGAACTGTTGCCTGCTGGCAAGGATGTAGAGCCAGGGAAACACCCTCCATTTTTGTCTGGAGTACAAACTTATACCACCACTTTGGAAATCAATCTGGCAGTTTCTGAGAAAAATGGAAACAGTTCTACCTTAAGTCCCAGATATACCACTACTGGGCAAAAAAATACCACAAAAGATGCCACAACATACCACAAGGACACTTGCTAAATTATGTTCATATCAGCTTTATTCATAATAGCCAGAAACTGGAAACAAACTAAATATCCCTCAATTGAAGAATGAATAAAGAAAATGTGGTACCTTTACACAATGGATTATTACTCAGCTAATAAAAACAATAGTGTCCTTCCAGTCTGAGCTGGTGCCTTGAGTAGACTTTGGGTGCAAGCTCTGCACTCAATCTGACAAAACCCAGAGGAAGCTTAACTCCCAGGTACTCTAACATACACAGAATCTTAAATGAGGAGGCCACAACATCTGCCCCCAACTGGGAGTAACTGGGACCCCCAGGGATCTGGGAACACAGGAACCCCTACCTGGATAGTAGCATAGGTTTCTTCCTGCCTGACAAAGTTCCCTGAGCAGACCTTAGGCTTTAGCTCTGCCCCAAGTCCCACAACACCCAGAGGAATCTCAACTGCCAGGTACTCTAACATGACCAGTATCATAGGATCTTATTATCACAGGATCTTGGAAACTTAGTCATACCAGGATTTCAAGATGACAGGGGCAGCTTGAATCCCAGGAGCTCTTACACCCATGATCTCAGGATCATAGGATCACAGAGACAGCTGGACTCTGAGGAGTTCTGACACAACCAAGACAACAGGAGGGACAGGCTCCAGTCAGAGACGATGAGTGCAGATAGCACTAGAGATAACCAGGGGTGAGAGGCAAGCACAAGAACATAAGCAGCAGAAACCAAGGTTACTTGGCATCATCAGAGCCCAGTTCTCCCTCTAGAGCAAGTCCAGGATACCCCATCACACCTGAAAAGCACGATTCAGATTTAAAATCACTTCTCATGATGATGATAGAGGACTATAAGAAGGACAGAAATAACTCCCATAAAGAAATACAGAGGAACACAGGTAACAGGTAAAAGCCATTAAAGAGGAAAAATAAAAATCCCTTAAAGAATTACAAACAAACAAACACACACACACACATATACACACATACATACACACACACACATACACACACACACACACACACACACACACAATTAAAAAAAACAGGGGAAGAAATTAATGAAAACCATCCAGGATCTAAAAATGGAAGTAGATACAATGAAGAAATCACAAAGGGATTCTACCTGGGCATAGGAAACCTAGGCAAGAAAATAGGAGTCATAGATGCAAGCATCATAAACAGAATACAAGAGATAGAAGAGAGAATCTCAAATACAGAAGATACATAGAAACATTGACACAACAATCAAAGAAAATGCAAAATGCAAAAAGCTCCTAACCCAAAACATCCAGGAAATCCAGGACACAATGAGAAGACCAGAGCTAAGGATCATAGGTATAGAAAAAAGTGAAGAAACCCAACTTAAAGGGACAGTAAATATCTTCAACAAAAGTATAGAAGAACACTTTTGTAAGCTAAAGAAAGAGATGCCCATGAACATACAAGAAGACTACAGAGATCCAAAAAGACTAGATCAGAAGAAAATTTCCTTGAGTCACATAATAATCAAAACAGCAAATGCAAAAATAAAAGACAGGATTTGCCAGAGCCTGACATATTCAGAGGCAGATGCTCACAGCCAACCATTGAACTGATCTTGGGGTCCCCAATGGAGGAGTTAGAGAAAGGACTGAAGGATCTGAAGGGGTTTGTAAACCCATAGGAAGAACAACAATATCAACAAACCAGAGCTCCCAGGGTTTAAACCACCACCCAAGGAGTACACAAGGAGAGACCCATGGTTCCAGCCATATATGTAGCAGAGTATGACCTTCTCATGCATCAATGGGAGAAGAGGCCTTTGATCCTGTGAAGGCTTGATGCTCCAGTGTAGGGTAATGTGAGGGCGAGAAAGCAGGACAGGATGGGGGGGGGGGGTCAGGGAACACCCTCATAGAAGCAGGAGGAGGTGGGATGGGATAGGGGATTTCTAAGATGGAGGCAACCACAAAAGGGGATAATATTTGAAATGTAAATAAATAAAATATGCAATAAAAAACCAATACCATTATGAAATTTGCAAGGCAATGGATGAAAATAAAAAAGATCCTCCTGAGTGAGGTAACCCAGACCTAGCAGGACAAACAGGGTGTGCACACATTTATACATGGATATTAGCCATAATGTACACAATATCTAAGTGAGTATTAGTCATAAAGTACACAATATATAAGTGGGTATTAGGCATAACATGCATCAATAAAAATGCTACAGTCCACAAACACAAAAATGCTAAGTAACAGGGATGTCCCATTTGGGCATGCTTGAATCTCACTGAGAAGGGGAAATCAAATAGACATCTGGGTATATGAAGGGAGAGGACTGGGGGGAGATTGTACTAGGAGATACAACAGGAATAGGAGGCATCTTGGCGTGAGCTACAAACCTAGGAAAGTGGAAATTCCCAGTAACCTATGAGGGTCATTCTAGCTAAGGCTCTTAGTAATGAGAGATATGGCACCTGAAGTCCATCTCTCCAAGTCCGTTTCTTAATCAACCACATTACTAATTTGGCAGAGGATTTCTATTTAGACAGTTCTATTCCTGATAGTCAACTTTAATTATTGCCTAGGCCAATATCATCAGAGATAATAATAAATAAGAGAGTTTTGAAAATATTTACATTTATTATACTATGGATTTATTAATTATATTTAAAATCTAAACTTAGAGAAGTAAAATTATTAATCAGAAATCTTAAAGTAGACATGATCTAGATATGATTAATCTCAAAAACTGATCTATATTTTGTTGAGGTTTAATCTTTTGCTATGTACTGTAATGCGTATTGTAATCCCAAGACTTGGTTGCCCCAGGGATGAGAGTGTGTGCAGGTACACAGGTAATGGTATTTAGCTCTGCCACCCAAATTATCCATGATTGGTGAACAAAGATGTCTACATAATATAGCTGGGCAGAAAAGAGATAGGCGTAGTTTGGGTTCCCTGGCTTGAGGTCTGAGGATAGACCATGAGGAAGAGAATAGAGAGGATGTGGAGAGAGAAAAAAACACCACCTTATGGTTGAGTCTTGGAAACATGGCCATGATGTCATGCTAATTGGAGTTAGGAGAACCCAGATAGAACGTGGCAATTCATAACTCAGTGTTATGGATAAGGAAGTAGATATAAGTAGCTCAGCTCTAGTGAATTAAGGTTATTATATATATAAAGATGTGTGTCTTTTATCTGGAAACTGAATGATCAAGGGCAGGACAAAAAAATTGTGATTACATATTTGATACAACATTTCCCATTTCTTACTTGACAAAAAATATACTGGAAAGCTTATCATTAAGTATATATACTTGTAAACATGTGTAGACATGTGCTTACATATTATGTGTGTATGTGTATATATGTATATATGTGTATGTTTATATGCATATATATATATATAAGAGTATACATGTGCATGCTTGTGTATTTTTTGTGCATGAGTGTGTCCAATGCATTTAATATTATTTCTGGTTGAATACAGAAAACACATTATAAGACAAATATATTGGAAAAAAATGGATATGTAGCTGAAACGTTCTGAATTGTGTAAACACATAAATAAGAAAATGGTATTATTATAATGTCCTTGATATATTTAACAACAAGTGACTTAGTTTAGTTCTTTTGACATTTGGATATCAAATTTAGAAAGAGGCTTAAAAAAAGGAGTATCCAACAGATAAGAGTGGAGAAAGGACATTAATAGATGAAGGATCAAGGACATCAATAATGAGGAGGGAGTGAAATCTAGGAGAAAATATGCTTTTTTTTATCTAAAATCGCATTTTTAAAATATAAATACTCATTCAAGTTAATAAATATATTATATATACCAAAACTAAATCAGGAACAAATAGATCAACTAAACAGTCCCATAACACCTGAAGAAATAAAAAGGGTCATAGAAAGTCTCCCAACCAAAAAAAGCATGGGACCAGATGGCTTCAGTGCAGAGTTCTATCAGACCTTCATAGAAGACCTAAAACCAATACTCTTCAAACTATTCCACAAAATAGAAACAGAAGGAACTCTACCCAACTCGTTCTATGAAGCCACAATTATGCTGATACCAAAACCACACAAAGATCCAACAAAGAAAGAGAACGTCAGGCCAATTTCTCTTATGAATATTGATGCAAAAATACATAATAAAATTCTTGCCAACAGAATCCAAGAACACATCAAAACGATCATCCACCATGATCAAGTAGGCTTCATCCCAGGGATGCAGGGATGGGTCAATATAAGGAAATCCATCAAAGCTATCCACTACATAAACAAACTCAAAGAAAAAAACCATATGATCATCTCATTAGATGCAGAAAAAGCATTTGACAAAATCCAGCATTCTTTCATGCTAAAGTATTGGAAAGAACAGGAATTCAAGGCCCATACCTAAACATCATTAAAGCAATATACAGCAAACCGGTAGCCAACATCAAACTAAATGGAGAGAAACTTGAAGCAATCACACTAAAATTAGGGACTAGACAAGGCTGTCCTCTCTCTCCGTATCTTTTCAATATAGTACTTGAAGTTCTAGCTAGAGTAATTAGACAACATAAGGAGGTCAAGGGAATACAAATTGGAAAGGAAGAAGTCAAATTATCACTATTTGCAGATGACATGATAGTCTACTTAAGTGACCCGAAAACCTCCACCAGAGAACTCCTACAGCTGAAAAACAACTTCAGCAAAGTGGCAGGTTATAAAATCAACTCAAGCAAATCAGTTGCCTTCCTATACTCAAAGGATAAGCAGGATGAGAAAGAACTTAGGTAAACGACACCCTTCAAAATAGTCACAAACAATATAAAGTATCTTGGTGTGACTCTAACCAAACAAGTGAAAGATCTATATGACAAGAACTTCAGGTCTCTGAAGAAGGAAATCGAAGAAGACCTCAAAAAATGGAAAAATCTGCCATGCTCGTGGATTGGCAGGATTAATATAGTTAAAATGGCCATCTTGCCAAAAGCGATCTACAGATTCAATGCAATCCCCATCAAAATCCCAACTCAGTTCTTCACAGAGTTAGAAAAAGCAATTCTCAAATTCATCTGGAATAACAAGAAACCCAGGATAGCTAAAACTATTTTCAACAACAAAAGAAATTCTGGGGGAATCAGTATCCCTGACTTCAAGCAATACTACAGAGCAATAGTGTTAAAAACTGCATGGTATTGGCACAGTGACAAACAAGTGGACCAATGGAATAGAATTGAAGATCCAGAAATGAATCCACACTTGATCTTCGACAAGGGAGCCAAAAACATCCAGTGGAAAAAAGATAGCCTTTTCAACAAATGATGCTGGATCAATTGGAGGTCAGCATGCAGAAGAATGCGCATTGATCCATTCTTATCTCCATGTACTAAACTTCACTCCAAGTGGATCAAGGACCTCCATGTAAAACCAGACACACTGAAACTAATAGAAAAGAAACAGGGGAAGACCCTGAGGACATGGGCACAGGGGAAAAGTTCCTGAACAGATCACCAATAGCTTATGCTTTAAGATCAAGAATTGACAAATGGGACCTCATAAAATTACAAAGTTTCTGTAAGGCAAAGGACACTGTTAAATGGACAAAACGGTAACCATCAAATTGGGAAAGGATATTCACCAACCCCACATCTGATAGAGGGCTAATATCCAATATATACAAAGAACTCAAGAAGTTAGACCCCAGGGAACCAAATAACCCTATTGAAAAATGGGGTACAGATCTTAACAAAGAATTTTCACCTGAAGAAATTCGGATGGCCGAGAGGCACCTTAAGAAGTGCTCAACATCATTAGTCATTAGGGAAATGCAGATCAAAACAACCCTGAGATTTCACCTTACACCAGTCAAAATGGCTAAGGTCAAAAATTCAGGAGACAGCAGGTGTTGGCGAGGATGTGGAGAAAGAGGAACACTCCTCCACTGCTGGTGGGGCTGTAAGATAGTACAACCACTATGGAAATCAGTCTGGAGGTTCCTCAGAAAACTGGACATGAGACTTCCAGAGGACCCTGCTATACCTCTCCTGGGCATATACCCAAAGGATTCCCCGCATGCAATAAAGACACATGCTCCATTATGTTCATAGCAGCCTTATTTATAACAGCCAGAAGCTGAAAAGAACCCAGATGCCCCTCAAAGGAGGAATGGATACTGAAAATGTGGTATATTTACACAATGGAATACTACTCAGCAATTAGAAACAATGAATTCACAAAATTTTTAGGCAAATGGTTGGATCTGGAAAATATCATCCTAAGTGTGGTAACCCAATCACAAAAGAATACATGTGTAATGCAGTCTCTGATAAGTGGATATTAATTAGCCCAGAAGCTCTGAATACCCAAGGCACAAATTGCATAACAAATGATTCCCATGAAGAAGTATGGAGAGGGTCCTGATCCTGGAAAGGACTGATCTAGCATGGGAAGGGAATATAAGGGCAGAGAAAAAGGAGGGAGGTGATTGGAGAAGGGATGGAGAGAAGAAGGTTTATGGGACATATGGTGAGGGCGGATCCGGGAAAGGGGAAATCATTTGGAATGTAAACAAAGAATATAGAAAATAAAAATATTAAAAAATGGAAAATGCATTATAAATGTAATATATATATACCGTTTATATATGTTATATACTATATAAAACATATGTTATGCATAACATGTATATGTGTATACATTGTATATACATAAACATATAAGTATATTTATAAAATATATATATCCCAGGATTGGCACTAACTCTGACCTGTCAGTTTCTACCTCTGAGAATTAACTTTCATAGTACAAGATGGTGCTGTGAATGCTGCCAAGGAAAGTGACCAACTAATAATCTTTCCC
Organism: Apodemus sylvaticus; assembly: GCF_947179515.1. NCBI lineage: Eukaryota > Metazoa > Chordata > Mammalia > Rodentia > Muridae > Apodemus > Apodemus sylvaticus. Next base: position 9,706,749 of record NC_067472.1, on the reverse strand, counting down.
AAGTGTGATGTTTATTATCCACAGTAATGACCAGCATAGCAAGCTATCTCTAATGATTCAATAGTGGAACTCACATCTTGATTGTAACTAACAGCTGTTTAATCAGATTTAAGTCTCACTCAAGGGAAAAATCATGCTTGTTACTGGAAATAGAGCCAACTACTGGGACTAGTAAGGTCGTCATGAATCTTAGAGGAGAACCTACTATGATTACTATTTGTTAAGCCATATTTAAAACCACTGAACAGTAAAAGTGTTTCGCAAACCTAAAAGTCCAAACCTATTATAGTAGCTGCTAAGTTCTTGCTATTTGTACAGTACTTATCTGTGGTCTTTTGATGACTTCCAAATAAATATGAAGAAAACAATGGTCATGAGAGGCTTGATAGATGGCTTGTGATTATGAGCACATGGCATGAAAGCCTGAATGTTGATATTCAGATTAAAACTGTGATTCTACACACATCTCCAACCCCAGAAATGAGAGAGGTGGTGGGAGGAGTATCAGTGAGGCTTGCTTGCTACCAGCCTAACTGAAAACCTGAGTTCCTGGATCAGCTCAACACCCTCCTTCAAAATTAACAAGGTAGAGAGTCATAGAGGAGGACACCCAGCATCCCTCGCACTCACTGGTGGATACTCTTGCACACATATATGCTCATATTGCACAAATGCACACATATGCACAGACACATTTACACATGTAATAATAAAAAGAAAAATCACATTATTAAAGGTAGCACGTTTAGAAGCCAGCATATGTCACTTCAACTTATCAGCAGTTCCTATTTCCTCATTGTGTCAAATTTCTTCCTCTTCTTTCTTCTTTCACTTCTTTGTATGTTTCTTGTTACAATCTGGTGACCTAATGTTGGTTATTACACCCTCTTCGCTGAAGCTGTATTGATAACATGTGAATCTCAATGGAAGACTTTATTTATTTATAAGTCAAGTTGAAAATATTTTCCTTCCAATAAGATCATTTCTGTTGATGAGTCTGCTTTCTGTTAGTCATTAGTGTATATTCTTTTGTTATCATCTATCTTTAGAATTTTCTCTGAAACTTAGTCTATCCATCACCATTCCCCATAAGAAATATCTCTGTCCTCCAAACATCCCCAATCAACCACAGGCCAATTCTAGATGAAATTTGGGCATTGATTTATAGTAAGCCTTCAACCATTGCCCCAAGGAGACAAAATAATAATGCTGCATTTTTTTTGAATAATTGGTTTAGAAAATCAGCCCCTCTGCTGCAGGATAAAACAATGAAACACATGTTGTACCTCATTTATTTTGACAGTCATAACATTCCAGGTTTGATTATACAAGAGGAAGCTGCAATGATGCAGGCAGAGGGTAGGGAAGGAGAAGACATGAGGTCACAGAATCCCAGAATCATTTAATTTTGCCTGAGCTCTGTGTTTGTACAGAGTTTCCTGGATGTCACTGTGGGACACATGGAAGGACTGACATATTGGGACTGTGGTTCTGGTGTCCAATATCTCTGACACTCTATCTTGATCTGTGGATTTAGGGTAATGTTATATTTGCATTGAAATTAATCCAGAGGTAACAAGGGCATTACAATATGAGCTCAAGGCTTCATATTTCACCTCATTAAGATTCTGTCTTTGGGATCAATGTCAAAATAGAAAAAAAATTAACTAATAAAATTGAAGAAAATAAAGGTAGCTCATGAATAGACAAATAATAAGATATATACAAAATATTTGAATTAACCACAGAAATGCTACACTCAGAAATAATTAACTAGTTAGCATACACAATAGTGTCTGGGTTGGGTAAATGTATAAGGGATGGACACCTAGGTGGGGCAGTCTCTGAATGGCCTTTCCTTCAGTCTCTGTCCCACACTTCGTCTCTGTATCTCCTCCCTTATTTTGGTTCCCCCTTCTAAGAAAAACTGAAGTATCCACACTTTGGTCTTCTTTCATTTTGAGCTTCATGTGGTCTGTGAATTGTATCTTGGGTATTTTGAGCTTTGGCCTTGTTAACAAGTGATTTCTGACATGAGCCTAATATGGCTGCCTCCTAAGAGGCCCCTGCCACTGCCTGACAAATACAGAGGTGCATGCTTTCAGCCAACGAATGGACTGAGCACAGGATCCCTAATGGAGGAGCGAGAGAAAGCCCAGAGTTCCCATGGGCTAAACCACCAACCAAAGAGTACACATGGAGAGACCCATGGTTCCAGCAGCATATGTAGCAGAGAATGGCCTTTTGGAGATCAATGAGAGGAGAGGCCCTTGGCCATGTGAAGGTTCAGTGCCACAGTGTAGGGGAGACCCATGACATGGAAATGGGAGTGTGTGGGTTGGTGAACAGGGGAGGGGAGATAGAATAGGAGGTTTTCAGAGCGGTAACAAGGAAAGGGGATAACATTTGAAATATAAATAAAGAAAATATCTAATTTAAAAAAATAATTAGTGGCTGTATCTAGGAGTCAGGCCACAAGTTTGAAATTGAATGAAAAAAACATATTTTACAAGATAGAATATATTTCTATCTCAGTTTGATTTATTTTTGTTAACATAGTGACCATGATTTTCCTAAGAAATGGCATGATGTTATGATTCATAATTCTTTATGGATAAATAATATTACATCACATTTGTCTGTCTTGTGCATGTGTGTGTGTGTGATATTACTCTTTATTCATTCATCTTCTGTTTGACATTGAATTATAGTCAATTCTATATCCTAGTTGTTATGAATAGTACTAACAAAAATATAGATATGCTGTTAGCTCAGTGATGTACTGACGACAGTTCCTCTAGGTAATATCAACAAGTGATACAGATGAAACATATATGAGGCCTCTCTTCACTATTTTCTTTCATTTTAAGTTTATAATATAATTATACCATTATGCTCTTCCCTTTCCTCTCTTTAAACTCTCAATTATAGCCCTGATTTATTTTCACAGGTTCTTTTTTGATTTATTATTGTTATGTTCATATATGTGCATGTGCATACATATATTCCTATATATCAATAAGCTACCTGGTCTGTATAATGTTAATTGTATGTATGATTTCATGATTGAGCACTTCATATTAGCTAATCAATTGTGTTATTCCCTAGGGAAAATACCACTAAGAACTACAACCAATTGAACTGTAGATTTTTGGAGCCTAGTTCCACTACATTAAAATAGAAAATAACTCCAAATCCTAAAGCCTCTGCTTACCTTTCGAGAAACCTTCGTACTGATTTTTCACAGTAACTTTACTAATTTACATTTCTACCATTTTATTCTCAACACACACATGTTCACAACTATGTTTTGAGTAAAGTATTAAGTGATTTTAAATGGTTTTATAAACAGAGGACAGGTCTGAAATGAACATGAATTAGATAAAAAAAAAAAAAACGGTAAAAAAATTTGCAATCAAGTCATGTAGGACTCCACTAGGGAAGAAATTAAGGATCCTAATATGGCAAGAAGCTTCAGCATGTGTCTACAGGATATAGAAAGCAAGCACAACATATTCCTTAGAAAAGAGCCTGTATGGTCAATAAATACAGGCTTTAGTTAAGAATTTGACAATGTAAACACACACAAAAGAGGCAAATTTAAAAGTAGAAAAATAGTTTTGTGATTAATGTTTCAGTAAATAAAATAAGCTGATATTAAAAATAATTTAATTTTACCACAAAAGTGAGGATTTTGCTCAGTTGTGATTTATTAGCATTTATATAGGTGTGCCACAGTGAGAGAGAACGTATTTTGATATGTACCCTGTGTTTGAAGTATTATCTTTGGGTGTGCCCACAGCACAGATAGCACTACTGAGGAGCTCTGCAGCTCTCTAGAGACCAGTGTGACTTGTTTAAAATTATAGTCATGGCTGGACTGTGGTGGCGCTCTGCATGCCAGCTCTTGGTAGGCAGAGGCAGGCAGATTTCTGAGTTCGAGGCCAGTCTGGTCTACAGAGTGAGTTCTGGGACAGTCAGGTCTACACAGAGAAACCCTGTCTCAAAAAAAAATTGTTTAAAAAAATAAAATGACAGTCATTGAGAAATAAACAATTTTCCATTCATGCATGGCTTTGAAAGTTTAGATCACATTTATGGACATCTTTGTTGTATGTTTCTTATCCAATGTGGGAAAAAGTCAATACTGTAGCACTGCTCCTTTTTGAGCAAGAGAAGAAAGATCTGATAGGTGCCTATATTAGTCAATGTCAGAGACCCTAGCGAAAAGACAGCACAACCAATCCAACCATTACAAGAGAAAGCATTTCATTGGGAGCTTGCTTACAGTTTCAGAGTTTTAGTGCAATATCATCGTGCCAGGGAGCATGATGGTTCTGCAGTCAGGTTCTAGTTCAGTAGCTGAAAAAAATATATCAAGGTGACTGTCACCTCATGGAGGCTTTTGAAACTTGTTCCCTAGTCTCAGTAAAACACTTCCTCCACAAGGCCACACCTCCTAATCCTTCTAATTCTTCTCAAAGAGTGTCATTCCCCAGTGACTAAACATTCAAATATATGAGCCTATGATTACGGTCCTATTCAAATCACCACAGTGCTGGAACACATAGAAAAAATGAGAATTGCTAATAACTAACTTTATTCTTGCTAGTGGCTTGGAACTCTAAGATTATATTTTAAATCATGAGTTGTTTCTCCCCTAGAATGTGTCACACACTCATTGCTCTGAGGTATGCATCCTGTCCATTCATGATAATGAGAATCTCCATATGGTCCCTCAAGAATACTTGCAAAGTCCATCAAAAGGAGGGCCTCTGCAAGGGGCTTGATCAGGAAACTCAGAATTGAGCACCTTGCAACCTCACCTGCTGGGCCGACTCATTTGCTGGTCCTAAATGTGGTACTGATTCCTCTTGTCTGTGAATCATCAGAGCTTGCTGTGCCTGGAAAAGATGAGACTAAGACTGTGTTTCAGTATTTTTGGTCTAATTATCTGAGTGACTTTTCACTAATTAACTTTTGGCCTTTTTGACTAACATGAAAGACAGTAATATTTGTTATATATCATGTGGCTATGAACTTAGTGACTATCCTGAAGATATAAGTTAAAAAATCATTTACTCTACAATGTGTTATTACTCTTAATGAATTACAATCAAATGTGTATGTTAATATTTCTGAAATGCAAAAAAGAACAACTAAAATTAATTATATTTCCTTTTTCTTTTCTTTTTAATTTTTTTATTAAATATCATCTTCATTTACACTGCCAATGGTAAAACTTTTCCAGATTTCCCCCCTCCCCAAAGACCCCCAAACCCCTCCCCTCACCCCCTGCCCCCACATATATGCCCCTCCACCCAACACACTCCCACCTCCCCTGCCTCAGTTTCCCTTTGTTGGAACCTCTATTGAGCCTTTACCTGAACAAGGACCACTCCTCCCACTGATAAGGCCTTCCTCTGCCACATTTTTGGCTGGAACCATGTGTACCCCTTGGTTGATGGTTCAGTCCCTGTTAGTCTTGGGGCATCTGGGTGGCCGAAATAATTGTTCTTCCCATGGGGCTGTAAACCCCTTCAGCTCCTCTGGACTACCCTCCAGCTCCTCCATTAGGAACCCCATGCCCAGTCCAATAGTTGGCTGCTAGCATCTGCCTCTGTATTTGTAGGGCTCTCGCAGGGCCCCTCCAGAGACAACCATGGCATGCTCCTTTTGGTATACACTTCTTGTTGTCCATAGTAGTGTCAGGGTTTGGTGACTGTTTATAGGATGGATCCCCAGGTAGGGCAGTCTCTGGTGGCCTTTACTTCAGTCTCTGCTCCACACATTGTCTCCTTTATTGCTCCTGTAAATTTTTTGTTCCCTTTCTCAGAGGAACCCAAGCACCCTTACTTTAGTCCTCCTTCTTCTTGAGCTCCCAAGAGCCAGCTTTGGTTGGCTGGGTGAATTGTAACTTGTTTATTTTGAGTTTTTGGGCTAATATCCACTTATTAGTGAGTGCATACCATGTGCGTTCTTTTGTGATCGGGTTACCTCGCTCAGGATGACACTTTCTAGTTCCATCCATTTGCCTAAGAATTTCATGAATTCATTGTTTTTAATAGCTGAATAGTACTCCATTGTGTATATATACCACAGTTTCTGTATCCATTCCTCTGTTGAGGGACATCTGGGCTTTTCCCAGTTTCTAGTTATTATACCGATGCTATTTAGCATTCTTAGATATCAGGGAAATGCAAATCAAAACAACACTGAGATTTAACCTCACACTGGTCAGAATGGCTAAGATGAAAAACTCAGGAGATAGCAGATGCTGGAGAGGATGTGGGGAAAAAGGAACACTTCTCCACTGTTGGTGGGATTGTAAACTGGTAAAACCACTCTGAAAATCAGTTTGGCGATTTCTCAAAAATTAGACATAGTACTACCTGCAGACCCAGCTATACCACTCCTGGGCATATACTGAGAAGATGCTCCTACATGTAATAAGCACACATGCACCACTATGTTCATAGCTGCCTTATTTATTATTATATTTTCAAAAGTAGAAACCTCATCTAATTTTCTATTATATAATATATGGGAATGTATCACATTATGAAGGTTTTTTTTTTAAAATCTGAAATCTTATTAAACCTAGAAACAGAATTCTGAAGCTTTATATTTTAAAACCCCATAAATTATTCCTCCTATCTAAATACACCCCTTTACACATTGGCCGTCCTTTCTCCATATACTCTGCTGCAGAGGTTATTTTTTCTATTTATGTGTCAATATTTAATAACAAAGATCATTGGTGACCAAAAAATTAAATGCTTGTCATGAAACCCACTGTGTTCCATAGCAGTATTTTGAAGGTAAAATAAACAGAGAGTTACAATCTACAAAATTGTGAGGTAAAGCCATAAATATTTTTTTAATATATAAATGGTTGATGCACACATTAAAATGTTTGGAGATGTCATTTGACATTTACTAATATGTTTTCTATGTCTTCAAAGTGTGTGTGTGTGTGTGTGCGTGTGCGTGCGTGTGTGTGTGTGTGTGTGTGTGTGTGTGTGCGTGTGTGTGTGCGCATGTGTGTGTGTGTGTGTGTGTGTGTAGACAAGTGAGTGAGAGAAAGGCACACACTCAGAAGGGGGGGGATTAGTAAGAAGGATGTTTATCATACTCCCAAGCAAAGAATACTATGAGATAGAATGTATCAAAGCTGGTATCAAACAAGCAGCCTCAGTAATCAAAACTGTTGTCTGTAACCCTCTCTCTACCAGAGACAGGTGTATTTTAAGTTTCTCAGGTCATATGATGAACCTCTATGTCATCTAATTTCAAGTTTTGGTCAGTCTTCAGAACATCCCTTTTCAGTCTTCTAGAAACCAATTTGCAATTTCAGCCCATGGGGTCTTGGCCTTGAAAGGAACAATGGAGGAACTATTTACAAGACACAAAATTGAAAGTATAAACTATATTTTAAGGTATGATCAACAGAAAAAATATTTTATCAGTTTCAAATGTAGCTTATATTTAATTTTAGACACTATATAATTTTAACTTAGTTTGCTTAAAGCTCCTCAGTCTGAACCTTTTCATTGAATTTAAGTAAAATTTCAGATGTTGCATTGCTATGTTTTATAAAATAAATCTATTTAAGCTAAACTTTATGTGAAATTTGAAAATCATAATTTCTTAGTGAGAGAATAAGAGTACTTTCATTGCCGAAAGATAAAGAGCTGAATATCAAGTTCTTGTTTAAAGAGATTGAACCTTTCAGCAGAGGACAAAGTAAAATTACAATCTGGACAACCCCTCGTCACTGAAAGCTATTTATGTTGTGAAAATATTTGACATGGAAAAAGTCACCAATCTTGTCAAGTTAGATGACCCCCAATCAGGAAGATTCAAAGTTGCTTTAACAGATAAGGATATGGAAGACTAGAGTTCCAGGATCTTAGGGGAGCAGAGGGGTTCACTGTGTACCCAGGCATCAGTTCCTTTTGCTTTGCTAAAAGGGGGATACAATGATAAATACAGTGATAAGACCTCAGAAAGTCATAGTGTTTATGGCTCCAAAACATCACTGAGTGAGACCAACCAGCTAGCCCTTTAACCATCAGTGGTACTGACAAGAGTGAAAGAAATCTTGCTGTAGCATCAGAGAGAGATTCAGAGTAACAGCAGCTGCAGGAAACCAGCTCTACCAACAAGGACTCCATTTTGTCACAGGAAATTTCCTCTTGCAAATTTCCCTACATACACTTTCAAGGAGGACCCAGCAGATGAGTGTCATGGATCTGCAGTGTGCTACTCATCCCTTCTCTATGTGCTCAGAATATGCATGAAGCAAGATCATCAATGAACTTTTAAGTCTTTATTTTGCTTCAAAAACTTGACGTGTGAGGTGAGAGTCTTCCCCAGAATAAGTTAGCTATGAACATAAAATATGCTTCTCTTGCCTCAAATTGGGACTTCCTTGAAAGGCTTCCACAGATTGTCCTCCTTTTAGGGGGGCTGGTCCCTCTGTACAAATTGTATCACTTCCTTGTGCATCTTTGCAACCTTGCTCCTTACTGGACAGCCAGTTTCTTGGAAAGATCCCTAGAGAATGCCTATAAGCAAAACTCAAAATTAGAGGCCATTTTCTGCTCAGACTTACCAGTGACATTTCCCATAATTTTTTTCCATGTTTTCCATAGTGCTCATGGAAGGTATGTACTTTTAGTCTGTCTTAAGGCTTTAAAATTTGGCTATTATACTCACTAATAATATCTTCCATCTACAACTTGATCACTGCTTTCTAATCAATAAATGAATTTCAAACTCTTTGACAAATATCTTTCTCAATGCTTTGGTAGTCCAAATGTATGTTTAGCAATATAATTACAATTAACAATATTTGATTATGTAATTTTCCTTTTTTACATTTAAAAATAATGGCCTGCTAGTTCCTTGATAATTTTGTATAATTTTGATTATGTCCATCTCAATCAAATGCTGCTTTACCCTTTTACCTACAACACAACTACACAATTTCCAGTCTATCTATCTATCTATCTATCTATCTATCATCTATCTATTGAGAAATTTTTTTTATTCTTTTTTTTTATTATTCGATATAATGTATTTACATTTCAAATGATTTCCCCTTTTCTAGCCCCCCCACTCCCCGAAATTCCCGCAAACCCCCTTCTCTTCCCCTGTCCTCCCACCCACCCCTTCCCACTTCCCCGTTCTGGTTTTGCTGAATACTGTTTCACTGAGTCTTTCCAGAACCAGGGGCCACTCCTCCTTTCTTCTTGTACCTCATTTGATGTGTGGATTATGTTTTGGGTATTCCAGTTTTCTAGGTTAATATCCACTTAATAGTGAGTGTATACCATGATTCACCTTTTGAGTCTGGGTTACCTCACTTAGTATGATATTCTCTAGCTCCATCCATTTGCCTAAGAATTTCATGAATTCATTGTTTCTAATGGTTGAATAGTACTCCATTGTGTAGATATACCACATTTTTTGCATCCACTCTTCTGTTGAGGGATACCTGGGTTCTTTCCAGCATCTGGCAATTACAAATAGGGCTGCTATGAACATAGTAGAACATGTATCCTTATTACATAGTGGGGAGTCTTCTGGGTATATGCCCAGGAGTGGTATAGCAGGATCTTCTGGAAGTAAGGTGCCCAGTTTTCAGAGGAACCGCCAGACTGATTTCCAGAGTGGTTGTACCAATTTGCAACCCCACCAGCAGTGGAGGAGTGTTCCTCTTTCTCCACACCCTCTCCAACACCTGCTGTCTCCTGAATTTTTAATCTTAGCCATTCTGACTGGTGTAAGATGAAATCTTAGGGTTGTTTTGATTTGCATTTCCCTAATGACTAATGAAGTTGAGCATTTTTTAAGATGCTTCTCCGCCATCCGAAGTTATTCAGGTGAGAATTCTTTGTTTAACTCTGTACCCCATTTTTTAATAGGGTTGTTTGGTTTTCTGGAGTCTAGCTTCTTGAGTTCTTTATATATATTGGATATTAGCCCTCTATCTGATGTAGGGTTGGTGAAGATCTTTTCCCAATTTGTTGGTTGCCGATTTGTCCTCTTGATGGTGTCCTTTGCCTTACAGAAACTTTGTAATTTTATGAGGTCCCATTTGTCAATTCTTGCTCTTAGAGCATACGCTATTGGTGTTCTGTTCAGAAACTTTCTCCCTGTACTGATTTCCTCAAGGGTCTTTCCCAGTTTCTTTTCTATTAGCTTCAGAGTGTCTGGCTTTATGTGGAGGTCCTTGATCCATTTGGATTTGAGCTTAGTACAAGGAGACAAGGATGGATCAATTCGCATTCTTCTGCATGCTGACCTCCAGTTGAACCAGCACCATTTGTTGAAAAGGCTATCTTTTTTCCATTGGATGTTTTCAGCCTCTTTGTCGAGGATCAAGTGGCCATAGGTGTGTGGGTTCATTTCTGGATCTTCAATCCTGTTCCATTGATCCTCCTGCCTGTCACTGTACCAATACCATGCAGTTTTTAACACTATTGCTCTGTAGTATTGCTTGAGGTCAGGGATACTGATTCCCCCAGATTTTCTTTTGTTGCTGAGAATAGTTTTAGCTATCCTGGGTTTTTTGTTGTTCCAGATGAATTTGATAATTGCTCTTTCTAACTCTGTGAAGAATTGAGTTGGGATTTTGATGGGTATTGCATTGAATCTGTATAGTGCTTTAGGCAAAATGGCCATTTTAACTATATTGATTCTACCGATCCATGAGCATGGGAGGTTTTCCCATTTTTTGAGGTCTTCTTCCATTTCCTTCTTCAGAGTCTTGAAGTTCTTGTCATACAGATCTTTCACATGTTTGGTAAGAGTCACCCGAAGATACTTTATACTGTTTGTGGCTATTGTGAAGGGGGTCATTTCCCTAATTTCTTTCTCAGCCTGCTTATCCTTTGAGTATAGGAAGGCCACTGATTTGCTTGAGTTGATTTTATAACCTGCCACTTTGCTGAAGTTGTTTATCAGCTGTAGGAGCTCTCTAGTGGAGTTCTTTGGGTCACTTAGGTAGACGATCATGTCGTCTGCAAATAATGATAGTTTGACTTCTTCCTTTCCAATTTGTATCCCTTTGACCTCCTTATGTTGTCGAATTGCCCGAGCTAGTACCTCAAGTACAATATTGAAAAGATAAGGAGAAAGGGGCAGCCTTGTCTGGTCCCTGATTTCAGGGGGATTGCTTCAAGTTTCTCTCCATTTAGTTTGATGCTGGCTACCGGTTTGCTGTATATTGCTTTTACTATGTTTAGGTATGGGCCTTGAATTCCTGTTCTCTCCAAGACTTTAAGCATGAAGGGATGCTGAATTTTGTCAAATGCTTTTTCAGCATCCAATGAAATGACCATGTGGTTTTGTTCTTTGAGTTTGTTTATGTAGTGGATTGTATTGATGGATTTCCGTATACTGAACCAACCCTGCATTCCCAGGATAAAGCCTACTTGATCATGGTGGATGATCGTTTTGATGTGTTCTTGGATTCGGTTGGCAAGAATTTTATTGAGTATTTTTGCATCGATGTTCATAAGGGAAATTGGTCTGAAGTTCTCTTTCTTTGTTGGATCTTTGTGTGGCTTTGGTATCAGCGTAATTGTGGCTTCGTAGAAGGAATTGGGTAGTGTTCCTTCTGTTTCTATTTTGTGGAATAGTTTGAAGAGTATTGGTATTAACTCTTCTTTGAAGGTCTGGTAGAATTCTGCACTGAAGCCATCTGGTCCTGTGCTTTTTTTGGTTGGAAGACTTTCTATGACTCCTTCTATTTCTTTAGGCATTATGGGACTGTTTAGATGGTCTAGTTGGTCCTGATTTAATTTTGGTATTTGGTATCTGTCAAGGAAATTGTCCATTTCCTCCAGATTCTCCAGTTGTGTTGAGTATAGGCTCTTGTAGTAAGATCTGATGATTTTTTGGATTTCCTCAGTTTCCGTTGTTATATCTCCCTTTTCGTTTCTAAGTTTGTTAATTTGGATACTTTCTCTGTGCCCTTTGGTCATTCTGGCTAAGGGTTTATCTATCTTGTTGATTTTCTAAGAACCAGCTCCTGGTATTGTTGATTTTTTGTATGGTTCTCTTTGTTTCTACTTGATTGATTTCGGCCCTGAGTTTGATGATTTCCTGCCTTCTACTCCTCCTGGGCGAAATAGCTTCTTTTTGTTCTAGGGCTTTCAGGTGTGTCATTAAGCTGGTAATGTATGCTCTCTCCATTTTCTTTTTGGAGGTACTCAGGGCTATGTGTTTTCCTCTTAGCACTGCTTTCATTGTGTCCCATAGATTTGGGTATGTTGTGTTTTCATTTTCATTGTGTTCTAAAAAGTCTTTAATTTCTTTCTTTATTTCTTCCTTGACCAAGGTATCATTGAGTAGAGTATTGTTCAGTTTCCACGTGTATGTGGGCTTTCTGTTGTTTCTGTTGCTATTGAAGACCACTTTTACTCCATAGTGATCAGATAGGAGGCATGGGATTAGTTCGATCTTCTTATATTTGTTGAGGTCTGTCTTGTGACCAATTATATGGTCGATTTTGGAGAAGGTACCATGAGGTGCTGAGAAAAAGGTATATTCTTTTGTTTTAGGATAGAATGTTCTCTATATATCTGTTAAATCTAATTGGTCCAAAGCTTCAATTAGTTTCATTGTGTCCCTGTTTAGTTTCTGTTTTCCTGATCGGTCCATTGAGGAAAGTGCAGTGTTGAAGTCACCCACAATTATTGTGTTAGGAGCAATGTGTGCTTTTAGTTTTAATAAAGTTTCTTTTACGAAAGAGGGTGCCCTTGCATTTGGGGCATAGATGTTCAGGATTGACAGTTCTTCTTTTTGTATTTTTCCTTTGACCAGCAAGAAGTGTCCCTCAGGGTCTCTTTTGATGACTTTGGGTTGAAAGTCAATTTTATCTGATATTAAAATGGCTACTCCAGCTTGTTTCCTGAGACCATTTGCTTGTAAAATTGTCTTCCAGCCTTTTACTCTAAGGTAGTGTTTGTCTTTGACCCTGAGGTGTGTTTCCTGTAAGCAGCAAAATGTAGGGTCCTGTTTACGTATCCAGTCAGTTAGTCTGTGTCTTTTTATTGGGGCATTTAGTCCATTGATGTTAAGAGATATTAAGGAATAGTGATTGCTACTTCCTATCATTTTTGACGTTATTTTTTAAATTTGAATGCTTAACTTCTTTTGGGTTTGATGAAAGGTTACTATCTTGCTTTTTCCAGGGTGAAGTTTCCCTCCTTGTATTGGTGTTGTCCTCCTATTATCCTTTTTAGGGCCGGGTTTGTGGATAGATATTGGGTAAACTTGGTTTTGTCATGAAATATCTTAGTTTCTCCATCTATGGTGATTGAGAGTTTTGCTGGATATAGTAGTTTTGGTTGGCATTTGTGTTCTCTTAGAGTCTGCATGAGATCTGCCCAGGACCTTCTAGCCTTCATAGTCTCAGGTGAAAAGTCTGCTGTGATTCTGATAGGTCTTCCTTTATATGTTACTTGGCCTTTTTCTCTTACTGCCTTTAGTATTCTTTCTTTGTTTAGAACATTTGGTGTTTTGATTATTATGTGACGGGAAGTATTTCTGTTCTGGTCCAGTCTGTTTGGAATTCTGTAGGCTTCTTGTATATTCATGGGCATTTCTCTCTTTAGGTTAGGGAAGTTTTCTTCCATAATTTTATTGAAGATGTTTGCTGGCCCTTTAAGTTGTAAATCTTCACTCTCATCTATGCCTATAATCCTTAGGTTTGGTCTTCTCATTGTGTCCTGGATTTCCTGGATATTTTGGGTTACAAGCTTTTTGTATTTTGCATTTTCTTTAACTGTTGAGTCCATGGTTTCTATGGAATCTTCAGCATCTGAGATTCTTTCTTCTATCTCTTGTATTCTGTTGTTGATATTTGCATCTCTGTCCCCTGATTTCTTCCCAAGGCATTCTATCTTCAAAGTTGTCTCCCTTTGAGTTTTCTTAGTTGTTTCTAATTCTGATTTTAGATCCTGGATGGTTTTGCTTAGTTCCTTCACTTGCATGTTTGTGTTTTCCTGTAATTCTTTAAGAGATTTTTGTGTTTCGTCTTTCATGACCTCAGCCTGTTGACCAAAGTTCTCCTGTATTTCTTTAAGAGCTTTTTGTGTTTCGTCTTTCATGACCTCAGCCTGTTGACCAAAGTTCTCCTGTATTTCTTTAAGTGTTTTTTGCATTTCCTCCTTGTTGGCTTTTGTATTCTCCTGGATTTCTTTCAATGATTTTTGTGTTTCCCTTGCAAGGGCTTCTAACTTTTGATCCATTTTCTCCTGAATTTCTTTATGTATGTCCTTCATGTGTTCCTGTACCAGCATCATGACCAGTGATTTTAAATCCAAATCTTGTTTTACTGGTGTGATGGGGTATCCAGGACATGTTGGTAGAGGAGAATTGGGTTCAGATGTTGCCATATTGCCTTGATTTCTGTTAGTGACGTTCCTGCGTTTGCCTTTTGCCATCTAGTTCTCACTGGTGTTAGTTTATCTTGTCAGTGCTGGACTCACCAGTGCAAGCTGCCCCTTCCCAGTTGGCCTCTGGTGCACAGCTTACCTCCTGCAGTGCTTGTAGACAGTGTGCTGCTGCCCAGGCTGTTCTGATCCCAAAGCAGGCACTGAAGGCTCCCGCTGGGGCCCGCTGGATTCACTGGAGCACCCTGACTTCTCCCAGCTGGCCGCCCGGAAGCCCAGCTAGCCACTTGCAGGACTTGGAGATGTAATGCTGCCGCCCAGACTGATCTGGATCCGGAAGCGGAGAGAGTAGAGCTAAGGGCTTCTGCCTGAGGCCTTGCCCCAGATTGTGTCTGTGGACCAGATGGAGCCTGTGTGCACCCCCAGGGAGTGCTGAAGGTGTATGCTACTGTGACCTCCCCTGTGTTCCGCTCACTCCGCTGGGCAGCCGATCCGCCAACCGGGCTGTCGCACACAAGGTTAGCCTGGCCGCCCAGTCCCTGAGTCCAGGCAAAAGCCTGGGAGGCCAAGGTCCGAGCAAAGTTCCCCTAGGGCTATGACTGTTAATTGGGTCTGCCAGGTGACTAGGATGGCGGGCGTGTGTGCCTGCGCTCCCTGAAAGCTCCGGGAGAGTCTGCTTTGCTAACAATCACCTGGGCGGGTTGACTCACAGATGGCCCACCAAGCCACCCAGTTCTTGGGGTCAGTCCTGTGCCTTTTGGGGCCTGGACCCCCGCTTTGTTAGCCTTAGGCTATGCCTGTTACAGGTCTGCCCGCCTGAGCTCTCTGTCGTCCTGCAGGCAAAATGGCGGCGGCGCGCTCGCAGGCCTGGGCAAAAAACCTCCTGGCTGGGTTGGCACCCCGATGGCCCCCTGGGTGCAGGCCAACGCCCGTCGGGCTCAGACCACCGCGGTGTTGGCCTCGGATTATGTTTGTGTACCACAGTCTGTCCAATCCCTGGAGTACGGAACCAAGATGGATGCACCTCTCCTGACTGGTGGGAGGCCGAGTTCTGAAGTGGCCTCCGTGCAGGAAAGGCGCTGCACAACTGCAGCTGCTTGCTGCCCGGCTGGTCAGCGAAGGTCAGTGGTCGTGGGCGCAGGGCCTAACTGGTCCCTGTGACGCCTTGGTTCCACTGCTGATGCCCTTCAGCTGGAGCAGCCACTGCTGCTACTGCCGCCGCCGCCGCCGCCGCCGCCCAATGGCTCTATTGAGAAATTTTAATCCAACATCATGACTGCTCTGACAAAGGATCACATCTAAAGACATTCTAGGTCTATATGATCCAGCCAGAATGCAGACCACTCTGGATTACAGTATGATTTGGTTAGCATACAGACATGTCCTTAATACACATTTTTAATTACTTTTTTAATTTTTTATTATAATCAATGCAGTATGTATTTTTATACCAATCATAAAAATGATGGACATGTTATTAAATGAACATAAATAAATAAAGTATTTTTGTTTGTTTATTTGTTTTGTTTTGTTTTTAACATCTTTAATTTCTCAGTGGGGAGGGCAGTTCAGTGAATGCAGTGCAGTTTAGTTGCTGCAATGTAGTGGAGATCAGCTAAATTCAGTTCACTTAAGTTTGGTGCAGTTCATTTGAGTTCAGAGAGTGCTGTAGAGCTGAGTTCAAGTTCATGACATTGTGAATAAAAGAAAGTCATAAGATTAGAACAAATTGCCAGAGTTAGCTTGAGGCCAAGAAAAGCAATTCAATGAGGATCCAAGAAACAATTTTGAATTAGTTATCATGAAGAGGAATTTGAGCCAAAAGGAGTTGAGTTCTGGCCAGAGTTCCAGCTAGCCAGAGTCAGAAAGAGCTAGAAAGGTTGTGTTTATTCAGCAGTGAGCTTCAAATAGGACAATTACATTGGCAAATAAAAGCTACTTTTACATCTATGGATTGTAATCTTTATTTGTCTCCCAATTAAATTCAGTTTTATTGGCCAACAAATATGAGGAGTGAGGCCTGCCCTGGAGTTAGGTCAGTATACAAGTTGTTAAACTATTGAATAATGCATTTCCTACATAACAATAATAAGGATCTTGCCAGTTCCCAGGGGGTGAGTGAGATACCAAGCCATTAAACTATCTTATATTTTGTGTGTGCCCATCACTCCCTTCAGCATCACAGACCTAAGCCTAGAATTTCTTTTGACTTCCTAGATTTATCATGAATCAGAAAGCATCAGTCTTCACACATGGCATGTTCTGTGCATGAAGATCTGCCTCTGATAGAATATGTGTGAATATTAAGTCTCCTCCTTTTTATGTATAAGAAATGCCATTAAATGATGCCTAAAGATGATACAAAACAAAACAAGCAAACAAAAAAAAAAGCAAGGGCATGATATATGCTAATTGTTTCTAAATGCATGAAGCATTTTAAGTTTAGTTCATTCATTTTTCTTTGAACTTTTTAAGAGCATAGGTGCTAAACACAGTCTGTAAATACTAATTGAAATAAGATTAAAACAGACTTGATAAATTCTCTGGGTTAAATTATTATTATAAATGTACTAGTGTCTCTAAGAATTTTGTGTTTTTTCTCAAATGTAGATTTGTCCGTTCATTTTCAGAATTTAATCTTACTGTGTATTTTAAAAGCCACATAAAAACAACATATAAAATTTATTCACATTCAGGGAATCCGATACAAAGAATACAATGTTTCTTAAGAAATGAGAAAGCAAAACAACAACATTTATTTCCAGATTAGGAATAGCAGGGTACAATGGTCAATAATTTTCAAATCAATAGAATCTTGTAAACAGCAAAGTTAGAAACAACAAAATTCTCCTTGAGGTATAGTTACTATATCCTCATTTTTTAAAAGATTTATTTATTTATTTTATGTATATGTGCTCTCAGACACACTAGAAGAGGGCATCAGATCCCATTACAGATGGTAGTGAGCCATCATGTGGGTGTTGGGAATTGAACTCAGGACCTCTGGAAGAGCAGTCAGTACTCTTAATCGCTGAGCCAACTCTTCAGTCCCCTACTATATCCTCTTAGAAGCCTGTTAAAATACTGTTGTTAGAAAGAGAAAATTTTGTTTTATAAGTCACCTCAAAACTAGGATGCAACCAAATTGCTAAAGTAAGAAAATATATTCAGCTGTTACATTTTCCTATGAAATGTAGACCTGGAGGCAATTAATTGTAGAGATAAAAATAACCAAATATTTAAATCAGTACTTATTTACCTTGAGTTCTGGACAATTAGCAAATACAATTAAAATATCACCACTGCTCAAAAATTATAAGAAATGACTAATTAGAAATTGTATAGTCCAGCCACTTTAAAACTAAATTAAAAATAAAAATAAAAAGTAGCAAGGAGAGATTGAAAATCAATTAAATTTAGTATCAATAAAATTTTTAATTAAGGGAATCCTTTATCATTTTCAACTACACATAATTTTAATTGTGCTAGCAAGGGAGAGTCTACCTTGATCTTGAAAGAATAATTAAAGTAGATGACGGTCATGAGGTACCAGTCTCTGAACCTGCAAGCCCAAGCTTTGCCTTTCCCTTTGCACACAAATAATGAACTTTGCTCTTTGAAGTTCTCAATCAAATTCCTCCAGTCCTCCTTGTTGGCTTCTGGATTTAAACCAGGTCTTGGTATTACTGTGGTGTTATGATAAATCAGAAAATGGAAAGACCAATGCAAACTCTATGATCTCCAAACACCAATGTTGGATTCCTTAGATTTACACAGTAGTAGAACTGTATCTGATATTGATGACAGTGCTAACTCTAGATATCATAATTATAAAAATAAAAGTTAGAGGCAATTATTAATATTTAAAACAGCACTTGTTTCAGGTGATATATTTATCCAAAGCAACTTAATTGGACTAAGCTTAAATGCTGATTTGAGTTCCAGAATCAGTTAGCTCTAGGAGTCCGAATATGGAAGAGGATGGAGGAAATAAAGGGTGTATGTATGAAGAATCCATTTGCAGAAGCATTTAGGAAGTCATTGTACAATCATGTCATAAAATATATTAAAATCTCAAGATTTTAGTGCTTTTTTTGTAAGATAAGCAAACTTGACAAAACTTTTCCTAAACATAAGTCTGAGCACCATTCCATGTAGGCTTCAGTGAGGCAAGGAGCAGAGACACAGAAGGATGAACATGTCTTATCAAGTAACTGGACCTAGAGCTGTATCAGCAAGGAACAATTTAGTCATGATGTGACCCAGCTGACAGTTGTACAAAGGATCATCACTGTGACAGAGATAAGGTAGAGAGTTTGTCACAGTGCCAGTCAAAATCTTTATATATCAAGAAAAAACATTAAAATCTGAGAGTCATGAAGCTTATTAACAGAATGTGGTTAAGTAGACTAAATTAAATTTAAATATTGAGCATAACAGAAAAATGATAAAGTATATTTTAAAAGGATATTGTGCAAGCAAATATCTATGCAACTCATTTACCTAGAAGGAAGTTCTTCAGTGGTTAGCTAACCTGCCTTGTCCCATTTTCACCTGCCTACTATATGCACTAATAAAACATAATAGACAAGAGGTATTTGCAATTATATGATTATTACTAAAGTGATTTCTCCCATTCACAAATGCAGGAAAAAGAGAAAAATGAAAAAAGGACCATCCAGCCTATGTACTCTATGATAGGTAGGGTTCAGGTCATCACACTACCATCCTTTTGGCATCCCAGGATGAGAAAGTGGCCAAATGATTTGCAGATATAACTGGAGATGGAAGTTCACTCTTGTGTCTCTTCACGTCAGCTCAGCTGCCTATTAACTTCTTTATAAATGCTTAGCTCTGGTGATTCCCAAGTTTTAGAGAAGTGAAGATTTTCACAGTTATAGCCTGAATTTACTCAAAGAGAGCAGTAATTACAACCTCCATTTTTATTTAATTAAACAAACATAGAACTGCCTTCTTGCCAAATATATTATCCCTTGCCAATTAATTATCAGTGGCTACACAGCTGAATAATATGTTAAGGGACTCAATTTTCTGACAGTTTACCATTGGATTGAGTGCCAAGTGGCCTTTAATCTAAAGTAACTACACAAAAGACTTGGAGATTTAGAAAGTGAATCTGGGGAATGAGAGAACTGTATATATATATATATATATATATATATATATATATGCCATTAGCCTAATTATATATGCTAGCCATTAGCTACACTTACTTCCCACATACCTGAAACATGATGATTCTCATGGAGATGAGCTCTTACAGAACAGTGCAATCTCAAACCGATGATCACAAAACAAGTATCTGAAGTATTTAATAATGTTGTTGGCCCTCACTATTTTCACAATAACTTAAAATTCATTATTCATAGGCACATACTTGACTTTTTATTTGCTTATTTTAACAAGCCCCATGACTTAAAGTGGATACAAGGGAATTAGAATTCTATACAAACAATGCATTTGTAGTTTCCACATGCCCACTGTTATCTTGTTAGTAGAGATATTGTATAATTGTTACTTGAGACATACAAATGGATATGATGTATGTCAACATCATGTGTGCTAGAGAAAGGACACTAATAGGAAAGTTGTAGGGAGATCAATAGATACCAATAGGAGGTACCAAGCAGGAGACGATTACTGTTGATACACAGCTACATTGAAGGATGCAGTGATGAAGGCTGACAAGGCACCTGTCCCAGGCAGTGTGAGTGAGCAACAGAAAACACACCTGCTTTTCTTCTCGGTACATGTGGCATCTGAGTGCTCATGCTAATGTAAGTGTATTTTCCTCAAGGCCAGAATTCCGGCAGAGAACAGAGGTGCTTTGTTAACCTGTTTCTGTCTCTCTGTCTCAGTCTCTTTCTGTCTCTCTGTTTCTGTCTGTCTCTGTCTCTGACTCTCTCTAAATCTGTGTGTGCACTTATGTGTGTGTTTGTGTTGTGTGTGTGTGTGTGTGTGTGTGTGTGTGTGTGGTGTGACTGAAGTATCACCATGCTTGGTAGGGTAAATATGAAATTTTACCATTCAGAAAACCAAGGCAGGATTGTTGTGAATTTGAGACCATTTTGGAATACAAGGTAACTTCAAAGCCAGTATAAGATACATAGTAAATTCTATCTCTAAAAGTAAAGTAAATTAGGGGTTATGCATATCGTAGGAGATGTTAACATTTCTTACATTATCCTAGACATTACTTATAGGTTCAGACCGCTGTGAGATTTCCCTCTTCCATGTTATCATGGTTATTCACATTGCTCTTATTCAAGTGTGTGTGTGTGTGTGTGTGTGTGTGTGTGTTTGTGTGTGTGTGTATGTGTGTGTGAACAAGTATGTATTCAGGTATACATATATCAGTTATATATAACTATATATATATATATATATGTGAGAGCAAAAGTTGGAAAAGGGATATAATAATGTAATTATATTTTAATTTCAAGAAATAAAAAAGTTATTCAAACCTAACTTCAAAAACGTTCCTTTGAATGGTTGTATAATCATGTCTCATTTGTGTACCATGCAATATTTACTTTCATACATAATTGCTATTTTTTAGACTTTGCTAAAATAAAAAGTTCCTTGTATATTACAATATTTAAGGCCCATCATTCTGTGTAATAAACAAGCTAGTAATAATCTCTATGCAAATGAAACTGAGATAATGTATACTGGGAAAGACGCACAATGCATCAGAAGCACCACAAAACTGTATGATCTCTCTAAATGCAGAAGCTATAGATCTCTTACCTGCCAGAGCCTCTGTTATCAATGACTTTCTAAAACAGTGTCTGAACTGTAGAAAGATACAGCCACCTTTGGTAACTTGCTGTCTCAAGACCATATTTCTGGTATTCTTTCCATTACATTATCTGAACTCTCTACATATAATAAGTTTCTGGGCCCTACTGATTTTACTTGAAAGTATGTCGTACATCTATGGCAGTTTGTGGTTCCTGATCTAACTGCTTTACCCATGAAATCACATCCAGTAACATGCAGGACACCTTCTTCACTTGCCTAGGCTGAGTGTGGAGAATGAACTGAAGACACATTAGCAAATGTAAATGTAGGATTTGTCTCAAGGTGAGTATTCAGTATAAATTCTTAGCTAAATAATAATTTAACTATGCTATTGTTAATAAAAGCAATAGCATGCCAAATAAAATTATTTTTATTAGCCAATATAATCACTCTGTTAATTATATTCTAGGCAGAAAACTTACTGTAGGGAAAAATGATGAGCCTGTACTTTATAGAAAATCAGATTATATTTTTAGAGATAGAGGTAAGAAAGGAAGGAGAGAGGGAGGGAGGGATAGAGGGAAGGATGGAAGGAGGAAGGAAAAGAGTGAGGGAAAGAGGGAGAGATGGAGAAAGGGAGGGAGAGAAGAAGAAGGTGAGAGAGGGAGAGGGAGAAGGAGGGAAGGGAGGAGAAAAGGGAAAGAAAGAGAGAGAGAGAGAGAGAGAGAGAGAGAGAGAGAGAGAGAGAGAGAGAGAGAGAGAGAACTGCAAAAGAGAGTCAAATATAGTAAGATCAAGCCTCCCTCAAGTTCTAAGCCAGCCTCTGGGTTTAAGAAAGACCTTCAAGGATATATTGTCTTCTGGAGATAGCAGGACAGGAGTATATTCACAGGAGTAGAGATAGCACACACAACCCTCTACAAGCCCAAACCAACCCAAATGTCAGCACAGAAACCTCTGAGAAGTTAGACACTATATCCCAACCTAAACCATGGAGCTAGTTCCCACTGTTAGGATCTGGGAGAAGGAAAGATGGTGTGTCCTCTGACAAGTGACCCCTCCCAGCAGGACCAAACATCTAATAATATCTGGGCGATACAAATTAATCCCAAGGGAAGTTTTAAAAAGGAGCAGGCACAAAATTGGTTTGGTAAAGAAAATGGAGGTAGATTGAAAAAATAGCAATGAAAATGTATTTAATATTGCTTTCTACCTCAACAAAATTTCTACCATGACAAAGAGTAGATCACAGAAATAGAGATACGAATCTAACAGTGAAAAGTGATTACAGATGAATTTCTGCCATATTTGTTGCTTCTTTATGATATGAAAACTCAATCAGAAGGGTGATAAGTTTGGTCAGTGGATGAAGGGTCTGTTCTACCAATATGAGGATCTGAGTTCAAATCCCCAGAATCTATGTAAAAGACAGTTCATATCTCTAGTATACCTAATACCAGAACTCTTGTAGAAAGAGTAAAAGCAGAGACCTGAAGACACACAGAAGCTCACATGTCACTAACATGCAGACTCAGTAGAAAAAACCAACCAGTTGGATTTGAGCTTAGTACAAGGAGACAAGGATGGATCAATTCGCATTCTTCTGCATGCTGACCTCCAGTTGAACCAGCACCAAAAAAGGCTATCTTTTTTCCATTGGATGTTTTCAGCCTCTTTGTCAAGGATCAAGTGGCCATAGGTGTGTGGGTTCATTTCTGGATCTTCAATCCTGTTCCATTGATCCTCCTGCCTGTCACTGTACCAATACCATGCAGTTTTTAACACTATTGCTCTGTAGTATTGCTTGAGGTCAGGGATACTGATTCCCCCAGATTTTCTTTTGTTGCTGAGAATAGTTTTAGCTATCCTGGGTTTTTTGTTGTTCCAGATGAATTTGATAATTGCTCTTTCTAACTCTGTGAAGAATTGAGTTGGGATTTTGATGGGTATTACATTGAATCTGTATAGTGCTTTAGGCAAAATGGCCATTTTGACTATATTGATTCTACCGATCCATGAGCATGGGAGGTTTTCCCATTTTTTGAGGTCTTCTTCCATTTCCTTCTTCAGAGTCTTGAAGTTCTTGTCATACAGATCTTTCACATGTTTGGTAAGAGTCACCCCAAGATACTTCATACTGTTTGTGGCTATTGTGAAGGGGGTCATTTCCCTAATTTCTTTCTCAGCCTGCTTATCCTTTGAGTACATAAAGCCAGACACTCTGAAGCTAATACAAAAGAAAGTGGGGAAGACCCTTGAGGACATGGGTACAGGGAGAAAGTTTCTGAACAGAACACCAATAGCGTATGCTCTAAGAGCAAGAATTGACAAATGGGACCTCATAAAATTACAAAGTTTCTGTAAGGCAAAGGACACCATCAAGAGGACAAATCGGCAACCAACAAATTGGGAAAAGATCTTCACCAATCCTACATCAGATAGGGGGCTAATATCCAATATATATAAAGAACTCAAGAAGTTAGACTCCAGAAAACCAAACAACCCTATTAAAAATGGGGTACAGAGTTAAACAAAGAATTCTCACCTGAAGAACTTCGGATGGCGGAGAAGCATCTTAAAAAATGCTCAACTTCATTAGTCATTAGGGAAATGCAAATCAAAACAACCCTAAGATTTCATCTTACACCAGTCAGAATGGCTAAGATTAAAAATTCAGGAGACAGCAGGTGTTGGAGAGGGTGTGGAGAAAGAGGAACACTCCTCCACTGCTGGTGGGGTTGCAAATTGGTACAACCACTCTGGAAATCAGTCTGGTGGTTCCTCCAAAAACTGGGCACCTCACTTCCAGAAGATCCTGCTATACCACTCCTGGGCATATACCCAGAAGACGCCCCACCATGTAATAAGGATACATGTTCTACTATGTTCATAGCAGCCCTATTTATAATTGCCAGATGCTGGAAAGAACCCAGGTATCCCTCAACAGAAGAGTGGATGCAAAAAATGTGGTATATCTACACAATGGAGTACTATTCAGCCATTAGAAACAATGAATTCATGAAATTCTTAGGCAAATGGATGGAGCTAGAGAATATCATACTAAGTGAGGTAACCCAGACTCAAAAGGTGAATCATGGTATGCACTCACTATTAAGTGGATATTAACCTAGAAAACTGGAATACCCAAAACATAATCCACACATCAAATGAGGTACAAGAAGAAAGGAGGAGTGGCCCCTGGTTCTGGAAAGACTCAGTGAAACAGTACTCAGCAAAACCAGAACGGGGAAGTGGGAAGGGGTGGGTGGGAGGACAGGGGAAGAGAAGGGGGCTTACGGGACTTTCGGGGAGTGGGGGGGCTAGAAAAGGGGAAGTCATTTGAAATGTAAATAAATTATATCGAATAAAAAAAATCCACTACTTAAAAAAAAAAAGAAAAAAGAAAAGAAAAAACCAACCAGAAAGGCCCTATATTATGCATGGCAGAAGGCAATGTTCAAACACTATCTCTTCTGAGCATCTGCTTCAAGTATGTGTGCATGTGCCCCCAACCACACACATGAAAGTACACATATTCATACATACAAACACATGTAAAAATCCTACCTATGACACACACATAATCTTAGAAAATTTTAAAAACTTTATGTTTTTGCAAAACGTCCTCATTTGTCTTAAAATTTTCCACTTATCACATCAGCAACATCTCCTCATGCAGCCCTTCTTAGATTTCCTTCAAATGACTCTTTTAAAAAGATTTAAAACATAACAAGAATATCTTTTCTTCTTGTTGTTCCTGCCTAAGAGAACTGCAGGGACAAAAATGGAGAATAGACTGAGGGAAAGGAGGTCCAGTGACCAGCTCAATTTGGGACCCATCTCTAGGGGAGGCTCCAAGGCCTGACACTGTTACTAATGCTATGTGTGCTTACAAACCAGAGCCTAGCATGACCCTCCTCTGAGAGGCCCAGCAAGCATCTGACTGAGACAGATGAAGATACACCCAACCAATGGACTGAAGTCATGGGCTCCTGTAGTTGAATTAGAGAAAGGCTGGAAGAAGACGAGGAAGAGGACAACCCCATAGGAAAACTAGCACTCTCAACTAACCTGGAACCCAGGGAGCTCGCAGAGACTGAGCCACCAATCAGTCAGCTCACATCTACAGCAGAGGATTGCCTGGTCAGGCCTCAGTGGGAGAGATGTGGGGAGGGGGAGAAGAAATGGGATGAGGAAATTTTGGAGGGTGGACTGGGAGGGAAGTAATGACTGGACTGTAAAAAAAAAATTAAAATATATAAACAAATACATAAATAAAGAAGTGTTTAAAATCTAAAACTTTTTTATTCGATATATTTTTATTTACATTTCAAATGATTTCCTCTTTTCTGGCTCCCCACTCCCCGAAAGTCCCATAAAACTTAACAAGAATACCTTTTCTTAGCTTGACATAAGGCAAGTGAGTTCACATGCTTCTTGATACCTCCATCTAAGAGATTATCACTCACATTCAGAGAACTCTTGATCCTTTACTGTAATAGAAGATCCAGGATCTGAAGCAAGAATCAATAAACATTCAAAGAAGGATTCTGGCTAAGTGTGTATATCAAGATTTCAAACTCCTCATGCCATATGTGCACAACCTAAAGATGGAACACCAGGGTGCATTTCACAGCTGTGGTAAACACATTGTGTTGAGGCCTTACTGAGGAGGCCTGTGTCCTCTGGTGGCTGAGCAGGGGTAAATGAAAGAAGAAAGTGAAGTTTATCATTTCTACTGCGCAAGGATGAAATAGGGATTTGGCTTTGGTCCCCCCCAGGGAAGCCCAAGCTTTTTACATAGAAGTAAATGACATTTGCACTGATAAAAAGTAGTCAAGGGGAAGCTGAAGATAAGAGCAACAGAAACTGTTTGTCAATTAACAGACACCTCAGAGGGAGGCATGACCCTGCAACCTCTGGCTCTCCCCAGAGTGGCATTAACACGCTCCCCGGCTTACCTCTGGGATGTGCCTGCCCCAGAAATAGGATAGAAACATGGAGTCTTTGTGAAGTAAATGGCTTGGTCAAACTGCAATATGAAATGTGGCACCTGGTATGCAACAACTATGGGCAAGAAAATGTACTGTGCACAGAACCTTGTACCGCCTCTGAGGTAAGCAGTCAGCACTGTAGTAGAGAGTAGACCATAGCACCACAACATACACCCACCCAATGCCCTTATTGTGTGGATTTTTCCTATTCTATGTGATGAGTCTTTGTAAAAGTCCAGGGAGATCCTTAGTGTTTTATCAGCCCATAGTAACTCCTGCTTTCTCCCCAAGTTTGAGTAGGTTCTTTCACTCCCATGAAAGGGATTGTGATGTTTGGATGGCCACTTTGTTCTCTCAGCTCTCTGTAAATAATTCTAGCTTTTAAAAAATAAGCTACACTGAGCCGCCAACTAGGCAGCATGCACCAGCTGATTTGAGGCCCCCAACACATATACAGCAGAGAACTACCTGGTCTGGCCTCAGTGAGAGAAGATGCACCTAACCTTCAAGAGGCTTGAGGGCCCAGAGAGTGAGGAGGTCTGGTGGTATGGGAGTAGGGAGGGTGGAGACATCATCTTGGAGATGGGAAAGGACTTATGGGATGAGGAACAGTCAGAGGAAGGAGCGGAGGGGAATAAGAATTGGACTGTAAAAATAGATTAAAGAGTAACAATAAAAAAGGAAAATAAGAATAAAAAACTTCAATAACTTAATACAAGCTTTAAATAAATGTTATTCTAGTTTGTCTTAGTGACATAAAAATGTAAGATATAGCAAAGAGCTTTCTCTGACTTTTCTTCTGAACTAGGGGTGAATGTTGTCTATTAGGTTCAAGGTGTAGATGATTATTTCAACTTTGTGAGTGAAGGCAGTTTGAATGAGAAAATAGGGAAAGGAAATGGTAGGAGAGGAAAGCCAGAGAGGGATTCAAGGAAAAAGCAAATAATTGATCTATTACTAATTTGATTTTGAAAGCTCTATACAATTTTTCCTAAAGCTAAGCTTACAGTTGGCTATTCTGTTTTGTATGTTTACGTTAATAGATTCAACTCTCATGTTTTTTTTTCCTCTAGATTTCTGTTTACTGAAATCATTTCATTCCTTAACAAGATAAAAATGCTAAAGTACTAGTATTTCAGCATTTGTAGGTAAGATAGGAATAGGTTGAGGAGTTCCAGTGATGCTTCATTGAGAAGGATGGAATGAAACAGGAAAAAATGTGCAAAGGTGAAAACATGGCAAAGACAGCATTGATTAAAGCACAGTCACTATGAAGAACAGCACTATTCAAAGCAGTGATCAGTTTGCCCAGAGTGTGAGGAAAAGAAAACAATCTTCACATAGATGTTTCTATGATCACCCTATTCTAACAAATCCTGTTCCAGCTGGCCAATGCCTTCAGAAAGAGCTTTCAGTAAATTTCCACTGGGAGAGAATTAAAGAGACCAAGCACAATAGAAGCTGGGTTAGGGAGGCCAGAGATGAAGAATTCAATGTTTGTAGAAAAGGCAATAGATAAATAAGAATAAGTTGTCAGATGATGTAGAGGGCAGACAATGACTGCAATAAAATGGCATTGATGAAGGAACTAAGAGAAACCTAAAGGAATGAGGAGGAAAGCTGTAAAATGCTAACCCCTGAATATGACATGACTGTCATACTTACAAATTCACAGCAGCTGTGGTTACCTGCACTAGACCAAATATAGGGTCAAAATTCTGCAAGCAGGAGCTGTTTTCAAGGCTCCACTCCCTACTGAGTAGCTATTAACTACTCAGTACAAGGTACTCAGAACAAGGTAGAATTGTTCCTTTGTGGAAGGGCTTCGACTGGATAGGATTCCAGTGAGCTGGTGAATGTGTGACAGACATAGGAGTGTCTGTCCAAATTTGGATTTAGAAGCTTCTGAGGTGGGAGGGAAAGATGGGGGAGGGAGAGAAAAAGGGAGGGAGGAAGAAAGGGAGGGTGGAAGGGAAGGAGGGAGAAGTTGGAAGAAGAGAATGGAGAACATAGGGGGATACAAGGAAGTTAGAGAGGAAAATAAGATTTTTTTTCATTGTGATTTTCTTCATTGTGTACATGTAGGAAATTCTAGAGAATCTTAAAAAGTAAATAACCATGTTAACAGTTCTCAAAAGAAATAGCATTGTCCAAGAAATATTTTTAAAAGTGTTATCCATCGTTAATCTTCAGGGAAACTCAAATTCAAGTGACTCTGGAATTTCTTCTCACTCCAATCATACTGGTCATGTTTGGTTATCTCATAGAACTGCTTAATCCTGGAGTCACATACAGAGAAGTAACAGTAACACACAGCCTTCTGTGCATGGCCCACCAGGAGAGAGTGATCTTCCTGCAGAGCTTTTACTTCTGAGTGCAGAAGTGAGATCTCCAGCTTCTCTCTGGAGGGGAACAGCTAGGAGCACACAAGGCCTGAGATCAGTGGAACAGCTGGGACCCAAGTCTTCCCACCACCATTTGCACCAGGGAACCTGGAGACTCCACAGCCTTCTGTGCATAGCCTACGAGGAGAGAAGGATCTCCCAGCAGTGCTTTCACTTCTGAGCTCAGAGGAGTAAGACACAGGCTTACAGGCCCACAGGAAGAAAAAACTCCAGCCAGAGACAACAATACCAACTAGCACCAGAGATAACCAGATTGCAAAAGGTAAGCACAAGAACCCTACCAACAGAAACCAAGGCCACATGGCAACATCTACCAGTTCTTCTACCATAGCAAGTCCCTGATACCCCAACACACCAGAAAAGCAAGAGTTGGATTTAAAATCGTATCTCATGATACTGATAGAGGGCTTCAAGAAAGACTTAAATAACTCCCTTAAAGAAATACAGGAGAACATTGGTCAATAGGCAAAAGCCTTTAAAGAGGAAACACAAAAACCCCTTAAATAAATACAGGAGATCATGGGTCAACAGGCAGAAGCCCTTAAAGAAGAAACACAAAAATCCCTTAAAAAATTACAGGAAAACACAATCAAATGAAGGGACTGAACAAAAATAAAAACAGGAACTAAAAGTGGAAGTAGAAACAATAAAGAAATCACAAAGTGAGACATCTCTGGAGATAGAAAAACTTGGAAAGAATTCAGGAGTCATAGATGCAAGCATCAACAACAGAATACAAGAGATAGAAGAAAGAACCTCAGGTGCTGAAGATACCATAGAAAATATTGACTCAACAGCCAAAGAAAATGCAAAATGCATAAAGTTGTTAACCCAAAACATCCAGGAACTCCAGGACACAATGAGAAGACCAAACCTAAATATTATAGGTATAGATAAGCAAGGAATTACATCTTAAAGACCAAGTAATTATTTTCAACAAAATTGTAGAAGAAAACTTTCCTAACCTAGAGAAAGAGATGCCCATAAACATACAAGAAGCCTTCAGAACTCCAAACAGACTGGACCAGAACAGAAACTCCTCCTGGCACATAATAATCAAAACACCAAATTCAATAAACAAAGAAAGAATATTAAAAGCAGTAATGGAAAAAGGGCAAGTAACTTATAAAGGCAGACCTATCAGAATCACACCAGACTTCTCACCAGAGACAAAGAAAGCTAGAAGATCCTGGGTAGACCTCATACAGACCCTAAGAGAACACAAATGCCATCCCAGGCTACTAAACCCAGCAAAACCCTCAATCATCATAGATGGATAAACCAAGATATTCCATGACAAAACCAAATTTACACAATATCTCTCCACAAATCCAGGCCTACAAAGGATAACTGATGGAAAATGCCAACATAGGGAGGGAAACTACACCCTAGAAAAAGCAAGAAAGTAATCTTCTTCCAACAAACCCAAAGAAGTTACCCAGACAAATATAAAAATAACATCAAAAATAACAAGAAGCAGCAATCACTATTCCCTAATATTTCTTAACAACAATGGACTCAACTACCCAATAAAAAGACATAGACTAACAAAAAAAGTAACAGTAAACAGATGAAGCTAATTTTATGTATATATTTATGCATTTGTGTAGATTTAATAGTACAAAGAAAGTAGTCCATGAATTTGAGCAATTAGAACCTGATAGTGGTTGGAGGATGCAAAGTTTTGATACAGCTGTACTTTCAAAGAATATAATGATAAAGACAATTCTAGTAAGGAACTGGAAACTCATGCTTCTCTTGAACAGTTGGTGAGAGAGTGAATTTGGTTCAGCAAGTGTAAAAATCAATTGACAGCTTTTCAAAACACTAGAAATAGATTTAACACATGGACCAACTGTACCAATAAGTCCTAGTCTTATATACAAAAGGCACCATTTTCTACTACATAGATTCATGATTAACCATTTTCATGGTTTCTCTATTCATAATAGCTAGGATATGAAAATGGCATGCATATCCATCAATGGTTATGTAGGTCATGAAAATTGAATGTACACAATAGGATTTTATTCATCAGTGAAGAACCTGCAATTGTGAAATTAGACAGAGGTAGAAAGCATTAAATAGAATGATGTTAATCTGAAATTGGAAACACAAACACCATACATGCTCACTCACATATGGATCTTATACAGAATCTTAAGTACCTGTGGAATTCAGGAAACCATAAAGAGACAATGACGGGTAGAGGGAAGAAATTATTAAGGCAGGAGGGATTCTAGACCACAGGGATATGAAGAGAGACAAGCTAAAATGCAGTTCAAGTAGGAAGCGGGTTAGGAGGGTATGTCACAGGAGAGGTTTGTAGGAAAGACAAGTAAGTCTAATAATATTTGAAAAAGTCACATAGAAACATCCTATTTTATAAGTTTCATGTCCATAATGGTTTAATTGGTATTTACCTACCTCGTTTATCAAGCTCATGCTAGAACTCAAAGCTTGCAAAGAAAAAAAAAAAAAATCCCAGTTCCAGGTATGCAATACTTCCTGGAGATTTGATCAGAGAATTGTGGAAAATCCTCCAGAACAATACAAGATATTTGCATTCCTCTCCATTACTCACAGGAACTTGAAGGTAAGTGAGGTGGGGTATGGGAGAGGTGGGTGAGTGGGTGCCGCAGCACCCTCTGAAAGGTAAAGAGAAGTGTTGCGGGAAATACTAAAAAATCATCCCACCAATTGTCTGGGCCTTCAGAACATGCTCCTGTTGGCCTGCCAACTCTCCAGTCCTTACTGGGCCATCTCTCCAGCAACAGCCCTGAATTTCTCTCACTTCTGATCAGCCATCTCAACACCTAATTACCTGGTAGAATCAAGACCCTTAAAGCTTAATTAAGCAATCAGATTTATATATCAATAAAAATCACAATTTGCAAGATGCCAATTATAGAGTCAATTGATAAAAGCTTTATCCGAATATTTCTAACCTTGTGAAATAATCGCTACTTGTGGCTGGAAAATGCCATACAGATTCTCTCTCTCTCTCCCTCTCTTTCTCTCTCTCTCTCTTTCTCTGAGTCTTTCTGAATCTCTTATCATAATCTCCCTTTTCCTTGTCCAATCACAGTCCTCCTCTGTACTAATGTAACAGGGACAATCTTACAACAGGGAAGAAGGGATTGGAAGGAAACCATTTGCATTTCCTTTGCAGTGATATGTATTACTGATTTTCACATATTAGTCTATAAATTGCTTGCCTCTTTTGAACTTTTGAAACCTATTTATCTATTCTACATGTAATTTGTGTGGAAATTCACATAACTTTCACATAGCTCTTGTGCAAATCAGAGGACATGTGCAAGTCAGAGGACATGTTTCAGGAGTCAGTTTTTTTTTTTTCCTATCGTTTGTGTAGAGAGAGTCATGAGGCTTGGTAGCATGTGTCCTTAACACTTATCTTACTGGCCTAAATATTTTGCATTTATTTATCTATAAACCTTGTAAGACCTATCCTCCATGTCCTATGATTTCTTTTTCTATTGTTGTTGTTCTTCAGCACACATAGAATTTAAGTCTGCATTCTTACTTTTTGCTCCTCTTCTTGTCATAACACCACTTCAGGTTCTCTGTTCTTCTCTAACTTACATAATTCTTCACACTTTATGAGACTCCTCACTCATTACTCTCTTCAGGAAACCTACATGATAGCTGAACTTTTCTTTTACTACAATGTTTAAGGTAGGTCAAGGTCATACCTCCCAAGACAAATATGGCTGACATTGCATATCAGACATAGGATATAGTGGGTTGAATGGTGGATATTTTAAAAAAACAAACATTATTTAAGAAACAGTGTTTGAAAATGCTGACTTTATAAGATAAATTATATTTGTAGCTATGGTAAAGATACTAAGATGAACCCCTCATCTGAATTATTCAATTAGTCAGAAATCTGTTTGTGTCCTTGTGGGGTAGAAAAGTAACAGGAATTCAGACAAGACACAGAGACAGAAGTAATGTGAAGACACAGACTGCAGTCAAGGAATACAAACAGGTTATTCAGATCTGGCCAAAAACCAAAACCAAGTGACTTTTTACTTCTTCCAAGAGACAGAGTTACATTTTTAGAATTTATTCTCCTAAAAAGATGCCACATTTTTCCCTTTGGAAGTAACAATTCCTGGTTAATTGTGGCTAGCAAAGGCCAGAGTCAGGGGATGGACACATGACTCTAAATTGAACAGAGAGCCAAACTATGAAGCTGCTACAACATTCTTCATGACAGAACCAGTTAAACTTCGAACTCACAGTTTGTGTGTGTGTGTGTGTGTGTGTGTGTGTGTGTGTGTGTGTGTGTGTGTCTGCCCATAATATTGTTTATTGATGGGCATATGCGTATATCTCTGACACGTTTCAGAATTTCTCTATGAGTTTTGGGTATGACCATGTCTATGGCTTATGCATAAATGTCTGATACTTGTTTCACACAAAAGAAGAAGAATGTTCAATTAGCTCCAGAAGTGATTAGAAATTTCTCTCAATATTATATAACTTCTTAGCAAACATCCCCCGAGCTTACTTAAAAATCAAAGTGGCTTACAATAGACAGAAAAAAAAAATTAGTAACGAAACAAATGGAAACAAATTAACATTGGAGGTATTTAAAATCTACCTCAGAGCAAACATCACAGTTGAAGTTTCTGAATGATTAGAGTGTTTGCTCTGTGGTAGAATGAACAACAGCATTTTTACCAAGAATCCTAAGTAATTCTAATGTGCACTAGAACTGAGAAGTGCTATGTTGTCTAAATATCAACACACCTGTCATCTACCCTGAAAATGTGTAGCTTGCTAAACTTGTCTGTGATGTTAATTTTATCACAATTCAGTTTGGAGGAAAATTTAATTAATCTATCAGTTGTAGCAAAAACCTGGCCCTCTCCTATTTTTACAGGAGGATATGCTATTAGAGAAATTTTTAAATAAACAATTTTTAAAACAACGGAGAAAAAAGTGCCCTCCAAGTATGCTCCTTTTCCTTTATTAAATACGTGTCTCCTTTTTATTTGTAAGATATAACTAACACACTATAACCCTGCTTGAATACCATATAATTTTCATATTTATGGCATCAATTTGATAAATAGAGAGGATACATAGGTTTAATTTAAATGTGTGTTCTGGAGCATTCTTTACAGATGAATGAAAATAAGGATACATGGGAAATGAGTCACAATTGCCAACCATTGACAGAAGAAATCGAAATAAAACAAGGGCAGAGATCTCAAATCTTTACAATGTAGTAATCTTTAGAATGTTAGAGTACTAAATATAGAGAGATTATTTCAAATTAAAAAAAATGGTTTTAGTTTGAGGCCAACTAGCTCTTTGATTGCTTTATTAGGTGTCTTTTGAAGCAGGTTACTTAATTGACTGTCTGGAGTGAACATAGAAGGCTAGGCTGTGTGCATGTCCATGTGATAATCTATTAGTGGGAATTTCACCATTAGAGGAAACTGTACCATCAGTTTCCAGACATCACTCTTGGAATTCAGACACTATCTCATCTCTATGAGAAAAGAAATACTTCTTAATATCTATGCTATAAAAGTATCCAGGACAAATTCTTCAAAGTAATATATGGATATTACTATGCAAAGGGGAGTTGAATCTGCATAAGAAAGCAAAGGATTTTTTTCTCAATGGATAAGAACTTAGTGAACATATAGGAAAATCTCTGTTTTCAAATATATCAGAAGAAAACTACTCCTTGGAAATAATAAGAATCATGGAAAATCACCAAGACAATAGAAATTGAAAGGGTCAACTGTGCATCTTGTTATTTACTGCATTCCAATGCAGTGGAGACATGTAAAAGAAACACCCAATATTATTGTCCACATACTTCCAATGAATAGACAGCATCATAATTAGTCTCTTGGTAGAGTACCAGGAATGGTGTAGTAGCTTTGTTATATATCTAATTCATAAAACTAAACTATGTTCTTATTCCCTCAGCCAGTATATTTCTAATGTATCTGCACTTACACACACACACACACACACACACACACACACACACACACAGAGTGGAACTTCAAGAGGTTCAGAAAGTGAAAATAAAATGGGGACTTTCAGAAAGTCAATGTAGGTCAGTGCCTGCTGCAAATAATACACAAGTTTTTAGACCATATGTGTCATCAGAGTGCTGTAAGAAGAATTTATGCCAATCATTCTAGCTGCATTGAATCATCTTCTTCATGTTTTAATCTTTGGCCAGACAGTTCAATAGCCACATCTGTGGGAAGGCAAGGAACCCGATAATGAACGTGTAATTAGACTATAAAGTCCAGAGTGTCAAAGGCTCAGAGCCTGAGATCAATAAAGTGGCAGAGCCTTCCACATACTGGTGAGGCTCAGAGGGATGGGAAAGCATTCCTCTGGTCATTGTACAAATATCGACAATGTGTAAAAACTAGCAAAAATAAATCAATCCCCCCAGAAAGCTATGGCCTGAGATTGCTCACTTAGAGAGACCTCCTACCAAGATTAGCTAACCCACCCCCTACCTGCCTGCTGTACATAATAAATGCACTTAGGTTCTCAGTCGTAGTGGATCTAGTGCCCATTTATTAGAATGCACATTTCCCACTTGACCCCAGCGCTTCTGTGCATGTGTTTTGTGTTTGTTCTATCTTCATTCCCTAGTTGATTCAGTCAGGTTTCCAAGACTAAGAAACATAGGTTGAGGGACAAGCCCGCATATTATTTTGAAGGTCATTCACCCACAATATGGAATCTTAGAAATGGAAAAAAAGCCAAGTACAGATCAACACATGATATAGGTATAGATTATAGAGACAGAGACAGAGACAGAGACATCTTTTTCAGATACCATTGGTATTGTTTCTGTAACTTTAAAGTTATCTTTCAAATTCAACTCTTTTATTCCTATAGTTTTAGATTTATATCAATCAGTAGAAATAGCAGACAAACTAAAAGTAACTTAGAATAACTGGACATTGTATGTGATGGAACCATATAATGAATCCATTATATTGCATAATTTCCCGTGGTTCTAATTCAGAATGAGCTGTGACTAATAAAAAAGTCATTAGTGGTAGTAGTTCCAGAGGTTAAAAAAAAATGCAAAGGTAAGTTCCCAGACTTGATTATGGCTTCTCTGGAAATAGTTCTTAGATTTGATTAAATTTAAATGCTTTAATTTAATCTACTGCCACTCTTAAATGAAATGTCATTAGTTTACAGCATGCATTGGCAAAGCAGCTAAATAAATGATCTGTTGACATGTCTGTTTGTTACCCAGAACATTTTAGTTAATATAAGGTTTATAACATACTTTCTTTGTCATTTGAA
This sequence comes from Apodemus sylvaticus, assembly GCF_947179515.1. Lineage (NCBI taxonomy): Eukaryota > Metazoa > Chordata > Mammalia > Rodentia > Muridae > Apodemus > Apodemus sylvaticus. Next base: position 9,670,836 of record NC_067472.1, on the reverse strand, counting down.
AATTTGATGGTGACCTTGAAATACAATTGGGTTGATAACTTTAATTCCCAGTTCACAGGCTACTCAAGGAACTCAGAAACTTATATGGCTTGTTCTTGTCACCTTTAAATACAGGGTTGAACATTTTTTTAAAGATTTCTGATTTCTTTTTTTTTTTAATTTTTCTATATTTTTTGTTTACATTCCAAATGCTTTCTCCTTTCCCAATTCTCCCCATCCCCATATGTCCCATAAGCCCTCTTCTCTCCACCCATTCCCCAATCACCCCCTCCTATTTCTCTCTCCTGGTACTTCTCTACAATGCTGGATCAAGCCTTTCCAGGGCCAGGGCCCTTTCCTTCCTTCTTTTTGTGAATCATTTGATATGCTAATTGTGTCTTGAGTATTCAGAGCTTCTGGGCTAATTAATATCCTCTTATCAGTGATTGCATTCCATGTGTATTCTTTTGTGATTGGGTTACCTCACTTAGGATGATATTTTCCAGATCTAAACATTTGTGTAAAAATTTCATGAATTTATTGTTTTTAATTGCTGTGTAGAATTCCACTGTGTAAATATACCACATTTGCTTTATCCATTCCTCCATTAAGGCACATCTGGGTTCTTTCCAGCTTCTGGCTATTATAAATAAGGCTGCTATGAACATAATGGAGCATGTGTCCTTATTGCATGCTGTGGAATTTTCTGGGTATCTGCCCAGGAGTGGTATAGCCAAGATAGCTAAAACTATTCTCAACAGTAAAAGAACTTCTGGGGGAACCAGTATCCCAGACCTCAGGCAAACCTCAGAGAAATAGTGTTAAAAACTGCATGGTACTGGTACCGTGACAGGCAAGTGGACCAATGGAATAGGATTAAAGACCCAGAAATGAATGCACACATATGGTCAATTGATCCTCCACAAAGGAGATGAAAATATCCAGTGGAAAAAAGATAGCCTTTTCAACAAATTGTGCTGGTTCAATTGGAAGTCAGCATGCAGAAGAATGCGAATTGATCCATTCTTATCTCCTCATACTAAGTTCAACTCCAACTGCATCAAGAACCTCCACATAAAACCAGACACACCGAAACTAATAGAAAAAGAAACTAGGGAAGACCCATGAGGACATGGGCACAGGGGAAAAGTTCCTGAACAGAACACCAATAGCTTTTGATCTAAGATCTAAAATTGACAAATGGGATCTCATAAAATTACAAAGTTTCAGTAAGGTAAAGGACAGGATCAAAAGTACAAAATGGCAACCAACAAATTGGGAAAAGGTCTTCACCAACCCTACATTTGACATAGGACTAATATCAAATATATATATATATATATATATATATATATAACTCAAGGAGTTAGACCCCAGAAAACCAAATAACCCTATTAAAAATGGGGCACAGAGCTAAACAAAGAATTTACACCTGAAGAAATTTGAATGGCTGAGAAGTGCCTTAAGAAATGTTCAACATCATTAGTCATTAGGGAAATGTGAATCAAAACAACCCTGAGATTTCACCTCACACCATTCAAAATGGCTAAGGTTAAAAACTCAGGAGACAGCAGGTGTTGGCGAGGATGCAGAGAAGGGAGAACACTCCTTCACTGCTGGTGGGATTGTAAGATGGAACAACCACTCTGGAAATCAGTCTGGTGGTTTCTCAGAAAACTGGTCATGACACTTCCAGAGGAACATTCTTTAATTTTAAAAGTTTATTTTATTTTTATAAACTAGAGTAAACAATTCAAATTAAAATTTCACACACAAAAATTAATATGATCCAAATTCTATACATGTCAATGAATGTCCATACAGTTAGAATAGCCATTCTGGAGCTGTGTTACTTCACATAGGATTTTATACTTTCACTAATGAATATATTTTTACACACTTATCAACCATAAAAACTACAAAATCCATGAGAGTTAAAAGTAGAAAAGCAGTTAGCTTCATATACCCTTCCATATTTTCTGTGCATTCCTTGCACTAAGTCCTTCATATCTCCAAATATTTAGCCCTTCTTGTTTTCATTTGAAATGGGATACTGCACAATCATTTCATAAACCTCCAAATCTAATCTTCTAAAATGACTAAATAACAAAAGAACTCACTATCCAAAAAATATGTTAAGAACAAATTTAGAACATCTATTAGGAAGGGATGAGACCATGAATCTTGTGGTAGAAATTGGTAGGAAAATGTGGATGAAACGAAATTTATCTAGCATCTTGACAGAGTGTAGGATCTTCCTTTTTTCAGGGATAGTACCTCGATACCTTACCATGGTTCATATCGGATAAAGGTGCTATAAGTCAATGATTACTCTCTGCATTATCTGTTCAGACTTATTGCTTTAAAATATGGAGTAAGTCTAAGTATCAGCATACCATGAATCATAGGTACCCTAGAACGATGTAATAATTAGTAAATACATTGAATTTAAAGGTTCTTATTTAATCTACTGCTACTTCTAAATAAAATACCATGAGTCTACAGCATTCAAGGGCAAAGCAGCTAAATAAATGGTCCTTTGTTGACATGTCTGATTGCTATCATGCACAATTTAGTGAATATAAGGTATATAATATACTTTGTTATTTTAAAATTTATTGGAAACCTTGAAATAAAATTGGGCTGAGATCCTTAATTCCCAGGTCATGATCTGCTTATATCTGAACAATCACATGTAATATACTGTTGAATTGGCCTGAAAACATATTGCATAAGAGTTAAAAGAACATACTGGAAAAAAACTTCAGAATTATGAAATAAAAAACTTAAACTTATGTTACTCAAGTTCTTGAGGTGGGCACTAATTTGCTTGGTTAGTTAAGTGAAGCATTGACATCAATAAGATTTCAATCTCTTATCTACATACTGTATAATGCTTCTGTATACAAGTGAGGAGGGTAATTATAGCCTTCATTTGTATTTTCAGGGTTTGCAAGACAATTGTAAAAAGCTAGAAGAGGTATATCCATTTGTACAAAAGAAAAATGCAAAAATCAATAAGAACCACATTTATTTGTTTCTAACACACAATTAAGGATTTCGGGTAAAATATTATATTGAAATTTGCAAAGATAAACACAAAAGAAGATATAAAAATTAAAGGGTTCTTATCCAGACCAAAGGAAATTAGTTACCATAATATGATAGGAACAGATAAACATTAAAACAATCCGTAGAATGCTGGTATTATATATATATATACAGCTTGTAAGCTGTAGACATGGGTGGATCCATACATTTTTTCAGATCTTTCCTCCTAGAATTAACTGATCCTCTACCAGCTTATGTCTAAAAGGAAGGATGTGTCAAAATCTTCCATTTAGTATCAAAAGAAGGGAGGAGATTCTTTAGAACCATCTCTAGCTCCTACTACAAAAACCTGTACTCGACACAACTGGAGAATCTGGATGAAATGGACAATTTCTTAGACAGATACCAAATACCAAAATTAAATCAGGAACAATAGATCATCTAAACAGTCCCATATCCAAGGGCTCATACAAAGCCTTCCAACGAAAAAAGGAACAGGGCCATATGGTTTTAGTGCAGAATTCTATGAGACCTTCACAGAAGACTTAACAGCAATAATCTTCAAACTATTCCACAAAAGAGAAACAAAAGGAACACTACCCAACTCATTCTACAAAGCCACAATTACGCTGACAGCAAAACCTCACAAAGATCCAACAAAGAAAGAGAACTTCAGGCCAATGTCCCTTATAAATATTGATGCAAAAATACTCAATAAAATTCTTGCCAACCGAATCCAAGGTCACATCAAAATGATCATCCACCATGATCAAGTAGGCTTCATTCCATGGATGCAGGGATGGTTCAATATACAGAAATCCTTCAATGCTATCCACTACATAAACAAACTCAGAGAAAAAAAACCACATGATCATTTCATTCAATGCGGAAGAAGTATTTAACAAAATTCAGCATCCTTTCATGCTAAAATCCTTGGAAAGAACAGGAATTCTAGGCCCATATCTAAACATAGTAAAAGCAATATACAGCAAACCGATAGCCAACATCAAACTATATGGAGAGAAACTTGAAGCAATTCCACTAAAATCAGGGTCTAGACAAGGCTGCCCCTCTCTCAATATCTTTTCAATATAGTACTTGAAGTCCTAGCTAGAGCAATTAGACGACATAAGGAGGTCAAAGGGATACAAATTGGAAAGGAAGAAGTCAAACTATCACTAATTGCAGATGATATGATATACTTAAGTGACCCAAAAAACTCTACCAGAGAACTCCTAAACTTGATCTTAGCAAAAAGGCCGAGAAGCGATACCAGAGAACTCCTACAGTTGATAAACAACTGCAGCAAAGAGGCTGGTTCCAAAATCCACTCAAGCAAATCAGTAGCCTTTCTATACTCAAAGGATAAGCAAACTGAGAAAGAAATTAGGGAAATGACACCCTTCACAATAGCAACAAATAGCATAAAGTATTTTGGTGTGACTCTAACCAAACAAGTAAAAGACCTATAGGACAAGAACTTCAGATCTCTAAAGAAGGAAATTGAAGAAGACCTAGAAAATGGAAAAATCTATGCTTGTGGATTGGCAGGATTAATATAGTTAAAATGGCCATCTTTCCAAAAGCAATCTACAGATTCAATGCAATCCCCATCAAGATCCCAACTCAGTTCTTCATAGAGTTAGAAAGAGCAATTCTCAAATTCATCTGGAATAACAAAAACCCCAGGATAGCTAAAAGTATTTTCAACAGTAAAAGAACTTCTGGGGGAATTAGTATTACAGAACTCAAACATTACTACAGAGCAATAGTGACAAAACAAAACAAAACTGAATGGTATTAGTACAATGACAGGCAAGTACAACACTGGAATAGGATTGAAGACCCAGAAATGAACCCACACACTTATGGTCACTTAATCATCGACAAAGGAGCTGAAAACATCCAGGGGAAAAAAGATAGCCTTTTCAACAAAAAAGGTGCTGGTTCAATTAGAGATCAGCATGCAGAAGAATGTGAATTGATCCATTCTTGTCTCCTTGTATTAAGTTCAATTCCAAGTGGATCAAGGACCTCCACATAAAACCTGACACATTGAAACTAATAGAAAAGAATCTGGGGAAGACCCTTGAGGACATGGGCACAGGGGAAAAGTTCCTGAACAGGACAACAATAGCTTATGCACTAAGATCAAGAATAGACAAATAGGACCTCATAAAATCACAAAGTTTCTGTAAGGCAAAGGACACTGTCAAAAGGACAAAACGGCAATCAGCAGATTGGGAAAGGATCTTCACCAACCCTAAATCTGACATAGGGCTGATATCCAATATATACAAAAAACTCAAGGAGTTAGACCCTAGGGAACCAAATAACCCTATTAAAAATCGGGTACAGATCTAAACAAAGAATTTTCACCTGAAGAAATTCGGATGGCCGAGAAGCACCTTAATAAATGCTCAACATCATTAGTCATTAGGGAAATGCAAATCAAAACAACCCTGAGATTTCACCTCACATCAGAATGGCTAAGGTTAAAAACTCAGGAGACAGCAGGTGTTGGAGAGGATGTGGAGAAAGAGGAACACTCCTCCACTGCTGGTGGGGTTATAAGATGGTACAACCACTTTGGAAATCAGTCTGGAGGTTCCTCAGAAAACTGGACATGACACTTCCAGAGGACCCTGCTATACATCTCCTGGGCATATACCCAAAGGATTCCTAGCATGCAATAAAGACACATGCTCTATTATGTTCTTAGCAGCCTTATTTATAATAGCCAGAAGCTGGAAAGAACCCAGATGTCCCTCAATGGTGGAATGGATACAGAAAATGTGGTATATTTACACAATGGAATACTACTCAACAATTAAAAACAATGAATTTATAAAATTTTTAGGCAAATGGTTGGATCTGGAAAATATCATCCTAAGTGAGGTAACCCAATCACAAAAGAATACACATGGAATGCAATCACTGATAAGTGGATAATAATTAGCCCAGAAATCTGAATTCTCAAGAGACAGTTAGCATATCAAATTATACCCAAAAAGAGGGAAAGAGAGGGCCCTGGTTCTGAAAAGAGTTGATCCTGCATTATAGGGGAAGAATAACAGGACAGGGAAATGGGAGGGGGTGATTGGGAAAAGGGCAGAGGGAAAAGGGCCTATGAAAATGATGGGGAGGGAGGAACCAGGAAAGGGGAAAGTATCCAGAATGTAAACAAAGAGTATAGAAAAATAAATAAATAAATAAATAAATAAATAAATAAATAAATAAATAAGAAACATCTCTACCAAGTAAGACTAAGGAATTTTTTTCCTACTCCGTTGCATTTCCAATCTACTCTTGTGCCCTTTACACGTGGTGGTATCTGTGTGTGGCGGGATGTGCACGTATGTATGCATGTGGTGGAATCTTAAGAGCAGAGACTTGGAGTTTCATAATCATACAGTAGAGCTGACATGTTACAAAGCAGGAAAATTAAAATTCTGTTTGTTGGAGAACTGACATAAAGAGTGAAGAACACATCTCTGATAAACTGGTGCACTCTACTCCATACTACTGGTCACTTATCAGAAAACAAACAAACAAACAAAAAAACAACACAGCACTACTTCAAAATTCTTTAATCCTGCCATATCAGCCTGGAGTAACAATACTGAGAGATTTCTTCTGGAAAAGCTATAGAAGACTGCATAGAGGTAAGGGCAAGAATAAAGACAAGGCTATTGGGCGGCGGTGGCGGCGGCAGCAGTGGCTGCTCCAGCTGAAGGGCCATCAGCAGTGGAACCAAGGTGTCACAGGGACCAGTTAGGCCCTGCGCCCACGACCACTGACCTTCGCTGACCAGCCGGGCGGCAAGCAGCTGCAGTTGTGCTGCGCCTTTCCTGCACGGAAGCCACTTCAGAACTCGGCCTCCCACCAGTCAGGAGAGGTGCATCCATCTTGATTCCGTACTCCAGGGATCGGACAGACTGAGGTACACAAACATAATCCGAGGCCAACACCGCAGTGGTCTGAGCCCGACGGGCGTTGGCCTGCACCCAGGCCCTGGGCGGGTCGGGGGGGCATCGGGTGCCAACCCAGCCAGGAGGTTTTTTGCCCAGGCCTGCGTGCGCGCTGCCGCCATTTTGCCTGCAGGACGACAGAGAGCTCTGGCGGGCAGGCCTGTAACAGGCATAGCCTGAGGCTAACAAAGCGGGGGTCCAGGCCCCAAAAGGCACAGGACTGACCCCAAGAACTGGGCGGCTTGGTGGGCCATCTGTGAGTCAACCCGCCCAGGTGATTGTTAGTAAAGCAGACTCTCCCTGCGCTTTCAGGGAGCGCTGGCACGCACGCCCGCCATCCTAGTCACCTGGCGGACCCAATTAACAGTCATAGCCCTAGGGAAACTTTGCTCGGACCTTGGCCTCCCAGGCTTTTGCCTGGACTCAGGGACTGGGCGGCCAGGCTAACCTTGTGTGCGACAGCCCGGTTGGCGGATCGGCTGCCCAGCGGAGTGAGCGGAACACAGGGGAGGTCACAGCAGCATACACCATCGGCACTCCCTGGGGGTGCACACAGGCTCCATCTGGTCCACAGACATAATCTGGGGCAAGGCCTCAGGCAGAAGCCCTCAGCTCTACTCTCTCCGCTTCCGGATCCAGATCAGTCTGAGCGGCAGCACCACATCTCCAAGTCCTGCAAGTGGCTAGCTGGGCTTCTGGGCGGCCAGCTGGGAGAAGTCAGTGTGCTCCAGTGAATCCAGCGGGCCCCAGCGGGAGCCTTTGGGTGCCTGCTTTGGGATCAGAACAGCCTGGGCAGCAGCACCCTGTCTACAAGCAGTGCAGGAGGTAAGCTGGGCACCAGAGGCCAACTGGGAAGGGGCAGCTTGCACTGGTGAGTCCAGCACTGACAAGACAAACTAACACCAGTGAGAACTAGATGGCAAAAGGCAAACGCAGGAACGTCACTAACAGATATCAAGGCAATATGGCAACATCTGAACCCAATTCTCCTCTACCAACATGTCCTGGATACCCCATCACACCAGTAAAACAAGATTTGGATTTAAAATCACTGGTCATGATGCTGGTACAGGAACACATGAAGGACATACTTAAAGAAATTCAGGAGAAAATGGATCAAAAGTTAGAAGCCCTTGCAAGGGAAACACAAAAATCATTGAAAGAAATCCAGGAGAATACAAAAGCCAACAAGGAGGAAATGCAAAAAACACTTAAAGAAATACAGGAGAACTTTGGTCAACAGGCTGAGGTCATGAAAGACGAAACACAAAAATCTCTTAAAGAAATACAGGAGAACTTTGGTCAACAGGCTGAGGTCATGAAAGAGGAAACACAAAAATCTCTTAAAGAATTACAGGAAAACACAAACATGCAAGTGAAGGAGCTAAGCAAAACCATCCAGGATCTAAAATCAGAAGTAGAAACAACTAAGAAAACTCAAAGGGAGACAACTTTGGAGATAGAAAGCCTTGGGAAGAAATCAGGGGACAGAGATGCAAATATCAACAACAGAATACAAGAGATAGAAGAAAGAATCTCAGATGCTGAAGATTCCATAGAAACCATGGACTCAACAGTTAAAGAAAATGCAAAATGCAAAAAGCTTGTAACCCAAAATATCCAGGAAATCCAGGACACAATGAGAAGACCAAACCTAAGGATTATAGGCATAGATGAGAGTGAAGATTTACAACTTAAAGGGCCAGCAAACATCTTCAATAAAATTATGGAAGAAAACTTCCCTAACCTAAAGAGAGAGATGCCCATGAATATACAAGAAGCCTACAGAACTCCAAACAGACTGGACCAGAACAGAAATACTTCCCGTCACATAATAATCAAAACACCAAATGTTCTAAACAAAGAAAGAATACTAAAGGCAGTAAGAGAAAAAGGCCAAGTAACATATAAAGGAAGACCTATCAGAATCACAGCAGACTTTTCACCTGAGACTATGAAGGCTAGAAGGTCCTGGGCAGATCTCATGCAGACTCTAAGAGAACACAAATGCCAACCAAAACTACTATATCCAGCAAAACTCTCAATCACCATAGATGGAGAAACTAAGATATTTCATGACAAAACCAAGTTTACCCAATATCTATCCACAAACCCGGCCCTAAAAATGATAATAGGAGGACAACACCAATACAAGGAGGGAAACTTCACCCTGGAAAAAGCAAGATAGTAACCTTTCATCAAACCCAAAAGAAGTTAAGCATTCAAATTTAAAAAATAATGTCAAAAATGATAGGAAGTAACAATCACTATTCCTTAATATCTCTTAACATCAATGGACTTAATGCCCCCCAAAAAAGACACAGACTAACTGAATGGATAGGTAAACAGGACCCTACATTTTGCTGCTTACAGGAAACACACCTGATGGTCAAAGACAAACACTACCTTAGAGTAAAAGGCTGGAAGACAAATTTACAAGCAAATGGTCTCAGGAAAAAAGCTGGAGTAGCCATTTTAATATCAGATAAAATTGACTTTCAACCCAAAGTCATCAAAAGAGACCCTGAGGGACACTTCTTGCTGGTCAAAGGAAAAATACAAAAAGAAGAACTGTCAATCCTGAACATCTATGCCCCAAATGCAAGGGCACCCTCTTTCGTAAAAGAAACTTTATTAAAACTAAAAGCACACATTGCACCTAACACAATAATTGTGGGTGACTTCAACACTGCACTTTCCTCAATGGACCGATCAGGAAAACAGAAACTAAACTGGGACACAAAGAAACTAATTGAAGCTTTGGACCAATTAGATTTAACATATATATATAGAACGTTCTATCCTAAAACAAAAGAATATACCTTTTTCTCAGCACCTCATGGTACCTTCTCCAAAATCGACCATATAATTGGTCACAAGACAGACCTCAACAAATATAAGAAGATCGAACTAATCCCGTGCCTCCTATCTGATCACTATGGAGTAAAAGTGGTCTTCAATAGCAACAGAAACAACAGAAAGCCCACATACACGTGGAAACTGAACAATACTCTACTCAATGATACCTTGGTCAAGGAAGAAATAAAGAAAGAAATTAAAGACTTTTTAGAACACAATGAAAATGAAAACACAACATACCCAAATCTATGGGACACAATGAAAGCAGTGCTAAGAGGAAAACTCATAGCCCTGAGTGCCTCCAAAAAGAAAATGGAGACAGCATACATTACCATCTTAATGACACACCTGAAAGCCCTAGAACAAAAAGAAGCTATTTCGCCCAGGAGGAATAGAAGGCAGGAAATCATCAAACTCAGGGCCGAAATCAATCAAGTAGAAACAAAGAGAACCATACAAAAAATCAACAATACCAGGAGCTGGTTCTTTGAGAAAATCAACAAGATAGATAAACCCTTAGCCAGACTGACCAAAGGGCACAGAGAAAGTATCCAAATTAACAAACTTAGAAATGAAAAGGGAGATATAACAACGGAAACTGAGGAAATCCAAAAAATCATCAGATCCTACTACAAGAGCCTGTACTAAACACAACTGGAGAATCTGGAAGAAATGGACAATTTCCTTGACAGATACCAAATACCAAAATTAAATCAGGACCAACTAGACCATCTAAACAGTCCCATAATGCCTAAAGAAATAGAAGGAGTCATAGAAAGTCTTCCAACCAAAAAAAGCACAGGACCAGATGGCTTCAGTGCAGAATTCTACCAGACCTTCAAAGAAGAGTTAACACCAATACTCTTCAAACTATTCCACAAAATAGAAACAGAAGGAACACTACCCAATTCCTTCTACAAAGCCACAATTACGCTGATACGAAAGCCACAGAAAGATCCAACAAAGAAAAAGAACTTCAGACCAATTTCCCTTATGAACATCGATGCAAAAATACTCAATAAAATTCTTGCCAACCGAATCCAAGAACACATCAAAATGATCATCCACCATGATCAAGTAGGCTTTATCCCGGGAATGCAGGGTTGGTTCAATATACGGAAATCCATCAATACAATCCACTACATAAACAAACTCAAAGAACAAAACCACATGGTCATTTCATTGGATGCTGAAAAAGCATTTGACAAAATTCAGCATCCCTTCATGCTTAAAGTCTTGGAGAGAACAGGAATTCAAGGCTCATACCTAAACATAGTAAAAGCAATATACAGCAAACCGGTAGCCAGCATCAAATTAAATGGAGAGAAACTTGAAGCAATCCCACTGAAATCAGGGACCAGACAAGGCTGCCCCCTTTCTCCTTATCTTTTCAATATTGTACTTGAGGTACTAGCTCGGGCAATTCGACAACATAAGGAGGTCAAAGGGATACAAATTGGAAAGGAAGAAGTCAAACTATCATTATTTGCAGACGACATGATCGTCTATCTAAGTGACCCAAAGAACTCCACTAGAGAGCTCCTACAGCTGATAAACAACTTCAGCAAAGTGGCAGGTTATAAAATCAACTCAAGCAAATCAGTGGCCTTCCTATACTCAAAGGATAAGCAGGCTGAGAAAGAAATTAGGGAATTGACCCCCTTCACAATAGCCACAAACAGTATAAAGTATCTTGGGTTGACTCTTACCAAACATGTGAAAGATCTGTATGAAAAGAACTTCAAGACTCTGAAGAAGGAAATGGAAGAAGACCTCAAAAAATGGGAAAACCTCCCATGCTCATGGATCGGTAGAATCAATATAGTTAAAATGGCCATTTTGCCTAAAGCACTATACAGATTTAATGCAATACCCATCAAAATCCCAACTCAATTCTTCACAGAGTTAGAAAGAGCAATTATCAAATTCATCTGGAACAACAAAAAACCCAGGATAGCTAAAACTATTCTCAGCAACAAACGAAAATCTGGGGGAATCAGTATCCCTGACCTCAAGCAATACTACAGAGCAATAGTGTTAAAAACTGCATGGTATTGGTACAGTGACAGGCAGGAGGATCAATGGAACAGGATTGAAGATCCAGAAATGAACCCACATACCTATGGCCACTTGATCCTCGACAAAGAGGCTGAAAACATCCAATGGAAAAAAGATAGCCTTTTCAACAAATGGTGCTGGTTCAACTGGAGGTCAGCATGCAGAAGAATGCGAATTGATCCATCCTTGTCTCCTTGTACTAAGCTCAAATCCAAATGGATCAAGGACCTCCACATAAAGCCAGACACTCTGAAGCTAATAGAAAAGAAACTGGGGAAGACCCTTGAGGACATCGGTACAGGGAGAAAGTTTCTGAACAGAACACCAATAGCGTATGCTCTAAGAGCAAGAATTGACAAATGGGACCTCATAAAATTACAAAGTTTCTGTAAGGCAAAGGACACCATCAAGAGGACAAATCGGCAACCAACAAATTGGGAAAAGATCTTCACCAATCCTACATCAGATAGAGGGCTAATATCCAATATATATAAAGAACTCAAGAAGTTAGACTCCAGAAAACCAAACAACCCTATTAAAAAATGGGGTACAGAGTTAAACAAAGAATTCTCACCTGAAGAACTTCGGATGGCGGAGAAGCATCTTAAAAAATGCTCAACTTCATTAGTCATTAGGGAAATGCAAATCAAAACAACCCTAAGATTTCATCTTACACCAGTCAGAATGGCTAAGATTAAAAATTCAGGAGACAGCAGGTGTTGGAGAGGGTGTGGAGAAAGAGGAACACTCCTCCACTGCTGGTGGGGTTGCAAATTGGTACAACCACTCTGGAAATCAGTCTGGCGGTTCCTCTGAAAACTGGGCACCTCACTTCCAGAAGATCCTGCTATACCACTCCTGGGCATATACCCAGAAGACTCCCCACCATGTAATAAGGATACATGTTCTACTATGTTCATAGCAGCCCTATTTGTAATTGCCAGATGCTGGAAAGAACCCAGGTATCCCTCAACAGAAGAGTGGATGCAAAAAATGTGGTATATCTACACAATGGAGTACTATTCAGCCATTAGAAACAATGAATTCATGAAATTCTTAGGCAAATGGATGGAGCTAGAGAATATCATACTAAGTGAGGTAACCCAGACTCAAAAGGTGAATCATGGTATGCACTCACTAATAAGTGGATATTAACCTAGAAAACTGGAATACCCAAAACATAATCCACACATCAAATGAGGTACAAGAAGAAAGGAGGAGTGGCCCCTGGTTCTGGAAAGACTCAGTGAAACAGTATTCAGCAAAACCAGAACGGGGAAGTGGGAAGGGGTAGGTGGGAGGACAGGGGAAGAGAAGGGGGCTTGCGGGACTTTCGGGGAGTGGGGGGGCTAGAAAAGGGGAAATCATTTGAAATGTAAATAAATTATATCGAATAATAAAAAATAAATAAATAAATAGAGCTGCTATAAAGATAAAAAAAAGAATAAAGACAAATTCTAAAACATAAGGAGGGAAACACAAAGTCACAAGAATAAATTTAAGGCTGTGGTCCCTGTAGTTGTAGCAAATTATATACAGTGTTCAACTCTTTGACAAGTAAATTTTCATACTAACTTTCAATTTTCTTAAGCATCCATTGTCCTAAAAAACATTTGCACTTCATTAACAAAGATACACACACACACACACACACACACACACATGGAGAAAGTCATACAAAGGAAATCATCTGAGCAAATACCATATGTCATATGATTGTCATATCTTCATTTGTTTATTTCATTAATTGAAATTGTTTTAGAGAATTTCACACACAATTCCACAAGTATGGTTTATCTTAATTGCTACATTCTTAGTAACTCTGTCAATCCCAATCCTCTTTAAAAAAAATCTCTCTCATGTTCATGACTATTTATTATATTTTCTGGCCCACTGAGTTTTAATAGGATTATTTTTGTGACAATGAGTTTGAAGCTATCTGGTGGAGCCTGGTTAGCTCCGCCATGTGCATACAGCGAAAGACAGAGGTTTTATGTCTCCCAGAGTCTATCAATAGTTAATAGTTCACAAATCAAGGGTACCTACCCACGCACCTCTTTTCAGTCACTTTACTATAGTTGCTAGGGCTTTTACTGTGTGATCCCAGGGAAAGTAACTGCAATTGTTGGAAGGTAATCACTACAATAGTTATGTCAGGACTAGAGAATGATGCTTCGAATTTTAAAGCTTTAAAGGAAAAGGCATAAAACATCAAAAACCAGACAAACAACATGAACAGAGGGAAATGAGAAAATGTACAACATTCTCAGCAATCCTGGAAATGCAAATCAAAGCTACACTGAGATTCTGTCTCATCCAATTCAGAATGCTTGTCAACAAAAACAACACATTTTCTAAGTTAGCGTATATGGAGGTTTTTACAGTAATAGGTTCCTCTATATCATTTTTGAAAGACCTTTTGTGATGTTTATTATTCCATGTATTGTGTTCACTACCCTTCTCTCCAGCCCCAACCACAATTCAGCTTTTCTTGTTTCATAATTCCCCTTTAACAAATTATACTACTGTCTCCTAACTCACCTACTAAAACAGAACTACTAAATAATAGTGTGTTAACACATTACTAGATACCACAGGCTAACAAATAAAAAAAAAAATCTGGGAAATTATTACTTCTTTTGGAATTGCTGGCTGCTGAGGTCACACAGAGCCCTCCCCCAAGACATAATATGATATCGTCAGTGCTATTGGTTACCACCCAGATCTCTAGTATTATAGACGTCAAGATCCTAAATATGAAAAAAAGAAAGCTAAAAGTTGCCTGGGAGATTCACCTCTACCAGGTAATTTTTGTTGTTACTGTTTTGTTGTCTTGTTAGTTGTTGTTTGGGTTTTTTGCTGGTTTTAGTTATTTTGACAATAAAATTCAGAAATGTTTCTCTAACAAGTTCCTATGATAAGTGAAATATCAGTTATATCCAAATTTTAATTTTAATGCCTTATTTTTTCTATTGAAAATGCTTTTTGGTAGAACTCCCAAAGGATAGTTTAGCAACTACCCATAAAGGTTATATTTATTAATTTAACACCATATTTTCATCTTAGGACTCAGAAGAAGCTGGATGGGAGGAATGGTAGAAGAGGCTGCTAGACATGTAAAGCTAACTCTTGACTTTTGGCACCATGTTGGCTTTGAAGCAAGACACAATGTCAAGATTTAAGTGCAACACAGAAATTTTGGGAAGTGACTGTCAAGGAGACAGGCCCCTCAAGAGCCAATTGGTGGGTGCAGAATTCAGTGTTGGGTGAACATCAGGAACTATTGGGTTTCTTCTGGGATTCCAAGTTCCTTTTAATCTATTAAAAATTGTTTTTGTTGAAAAGGCTATCTTTTTTCCACTGGATGTTTTCGGCTCCTTTGTCGAAGATCAAGTGACCATAGGTGTGTGGATTCATTTCTGGGTCTTCAATTCTATTCCATTGGTCCACTTGTCTGTTACTGTGCCAATACCATGCAGTTTTTAACACTATTGCTCTGCAGTATTGCTTGAGGTCAGGGATACTGATTCCCCCAGAATTTCTTTTGTTGTTGAGAATAGTTTTAGCTATCCTGGGTTTTTTGTTATTCCAGATGAATTTGAAAATTGCTTTTTCTAACTCTGTGAAGAACTGAGTTGGGATTTTGATGGGGATTGCATTGAATCTGTAAATTGCTTTTGGTAAGATGGCCATTTTAACTATATTAATCCTGCCAATCCACAAGCATGGCAGATTTTTCCATTTTCTAAGGTCTCCTTCGATTTCCTTCTTCAGAGACCTGAAGTTCTTGTCATATGGATCTTTCATTTGTTTGGTTAGAGTCACACCAAGATACTTTATATTGTTTGTGGCTATTGTGAAGGGTGTCATTTCCCTAACTTCTTTCTCAGCCTGCTTATCCTTTGAGTATAGGAAGGCAACTGATTTGCTTGAGCTGATTTTATAACCAGCCACTTTGCTGAAGTTATCAGCTGTAGGAATTCTCTGGTGGAGGTTTTCGGGTCACTTAAGTAGACTATCATGTCATCTGCAAATAGTGATAATTTGACTTCTTCCTTTCCAATTTGTATCCCCTTGACCTCCTTATGTTTTCTAATTGCTCTAGCTAGAACTTCAAGTACTATATTGAAAGATATGGAGAGAGAGGACAGCCTTGCTTAGTCCCTGATTTTAGTGGGATTGCTTCAAGTTTCTCTCAGTTAAGTTTGATGTTGGCTACTGGTTTGCTGTATATTGCTTTAATGATGTTTAGGTATGGGCCTTGAATTCCTGTTCTTTCCAAGACTTTTAGCATGAAAGATGCTGAATTTTGTCAAATGCTTTTTCAGCATCTAATGAGATGATCATATGGTTTTTTCTTTGAGTTTGTTTATGTAGTGGATTGCATTGATGGATTTCCTTATATTGAACCATCCCTGCATCCCTGGGATGAAGCCTACTTGATCATGGTGGATGATCATTTTGATGTGTTCCCTTTTCAACAAATGGTGCTGGTTCAATTGGAGGTCAGTATGCAGATGAATGCAAATTGATCCATTCTTATCTCCATGTACTAAACTCCAATCCAAGTAGATCAAGGACCTCCATGAAAAACCAGACACACTGAAACTAATAGAAAAGAAACTGGGGAAAACCCTTGAGGACATGGGCACAGGGGAAAAGTTCCTGAACAGAACACCAATAGCTTATGCTCTAAGATCAAGAATTGACAAATGGGACCTCATAAAATTACAAAGTTTCTGTAAGGCAAAGGACACTGTTAAAAGAACAAAACGGCAACCAACAAATTGGGAAAGGATATTCACCAACCCTACATCTGATAGAGGGCTATATACAAAGAACTCAAGAAGTTAGACCCCAGGGAACCAAATAACCCTATTAAAAATGGGGTACAGATCTAAACAAAGAATTTTCACCTGAAGAAATTAAGATGGCCGAGAGGCACCTTAAGAAGTGCTCAACATCATTAGTCATTAGGGAAATGCAAATCAAAACAACCCTGAGATTTCACCTTACACCAGTCAGAATGGCTAAGGTCAAAAACTCTGGAGACAGCAGGTGTTGGAGAGGATGTGGAGAAAGAGGAACACTCCTCCACTGTTGGTGGGGCTGTAAGATGGCACAACCACTTTGGAAATCAGTCTGAAAGTTCCTCAGAAAACTGGACATGACACTTCTGGAGGACCCTGCTATACCTCTCCTGGGCATATACCCAAAGGATTCCCCGGCATGCAATAAAGACACATGCTCCATTATGTTCATAACAGCCTTATTTATAATAGCTAGAACCTGGAAAGAACCCATATGTCCCTCAAAGGAGGAATGGATACAGAAAATGTGGTATATTTACACAATGGAATACTACTCAGCAATTAGAAACAATGAATTCACAAAATTTTTAGGCAAATGATTTGATCTGGAAAATATCATCCTAAGTGAGGTAACCCAATCACAAAAGAATACACATGGAATGTAATCTCTGATAAGTGGATATTAATTAGCCCAGAAGCTCTGAATACCCAAGGCACAGATCGCATAACAAATGACTCCCATGAAGAAGTATGGAGAGGGTCCTGATCCCGGAAAGGATTGATCTAGCCTTGGAGGGGAATATAAGGACAGAGAAAAAGGAGGGAGGTGATTGGAGAATGGGTGGAGAGAAGAAGGTTTATGGGACATATGGGGAGGGGGGATCTGGGAAAAGGGAAGTTATTTGGAATGTAAACAAAGAATATAGAAAATTTAAAAAAATTAAAAAAATAAAAAAAGAAACTGGAAAAAAATTGTGTTGTTTTTTGTTTCTTTGTTTTTTCTTTTTGTTGTTTATCCAGGTTTGGAATGTCATAGTTGTGAGCCAGATACATTTAACTATGCTACACAAAGGTAAACCCAAACCTACATAATAGAACAGGAGAGTTATACTTCAGAGCAAATCCATCATGAGCCTGCTACCAAGCTGAATACACAGGCTACATCCTACCAAATAGTACATGGTAGGTGAGTGCTATGGTTCTCAGTGTAGGGTTGCATACTACATAAAAGTCACACCTTTCATCAGCTAGCTACTGGAACATGTTGTCCGTGAGAAGAAGGAGGATGTCAAAAGTGCTTCAGCCCCCAGGTGGTTTTCATAGAGTTGGAAAGTGTATATATATATATATATATATATATATATATATATATATATATATATATATATGCAACTAGAAAAGAAATCATTGATCTTATCAGACTGTGGATCCATTGTGCTATAGCGACCAGTCTGGTAAGACATTCCCCATTCAGTTTTAGGTTCCCTGCACAAGATGAAATCCACATTTTAAACTGTGTCTCAACATGAAAGCTTCCCTAGATAAGTAATAGGGAATAACACACTACTCTTATTCTGTAAAGTAGACATGGTATCCGAATCACAATGACTATACCCAAGATCAATGAATTTCTCAGCTTCTCAACAGAAAATCAACTATTTCCAGTAGATGAGAATTATCGCAAAGATCTGCACTTGTTCAACTGAAAGAAAATAAGTGACAGTGGAATGTCCAGACTTAAATGGATCGCTGCTTATATTACACTCCCAACTCCTAAATCTCAGGGATTGTTGTAACACATGAGTCAGAATGACTGTAAGTCCTGGAGGCAGTCAGAAACTGTAAGAAAACAGTGTTTTCTAACACTGGTAGGACATTGCCCATACTAACTCAAGGTATTATTATACCAGCATAAATATACATATGCATGGAATATTCCCAACTTGTATAATGGAGTAGCCATGAAATTCTCCAAGACTTTTAGCATGAAAGATATCGAGGAAGGATAGTTCCTTGAAGAGGGGCTGCTTACTTTAAAGGGGTAGCTCACCAGGCGGTGGTGACACACGCCTGTAATCCCAGCACTCTGGAAGGCAGAGGCAGGTGAATTTCTGAGTTCGAGGCCAGCCTGGTCTACAGAGTGAGTTCCAGGACAGAAAGGGCTATACAGAGAAACCCTGTCTTGAGAAAACCAAATCCAAAAAAAAGCTAAAGGTGTAGCTCTTGGTAGGTCACCAGCACTCTCCTGGAAGGTCACTAATACAAGAATTAATGGACATCATAAATTATATTTGATGGGTCAAAAATAAAATAGACAATACAAAGCCTCTGGTGGGTAAGGAAGGGAGGAGGTAGATATGGAAGAAATGGGCTGAGGGATAAATATAATCAAAGCACATGCATGAAATTTTCAAAAAAGTAAAATTTGGAATCGAAGGAAAATGAATTGAATATAAAAATAAAAATAAAATAAAGGTTGTTAATGATACTTGACAAGAAGAAACCTGTATTCATAGATTCTCTACAGATGGGAATGCAAATTATCCAAACACTATGTAATTGAGTGTGGAAGCACCTCAAAGACTTACATATATAACTTGGGGTATGATCTATCTTCATGTGACTTGAGAATATGTACTCCAAAATGTTCAAGCTATCTTTCCAAAGATAAATATATGTACTCATGTTTATTTTAAGACTTCTCATGATAGTCAAATAGAATCACAGTAGATGTCCATCAACAGAGAGATGTGTAAAATGCATTTATATACATAATGGATATTTAACTGAGCAAATCAAATTATGTCATTTGCAGGAGACTTAGGTGAACTGAAGATCATCATGTTAATAAAAATAAACCATGTGTTCTCTCATATGTGGTAGAGGGAAGAACAACTATATAAAACTAAAGTGGAGAATGATAGAATGCAGAAAGGAGTAGGAAAAGAAGAGTGGAGATGGAAGAGTAGTATGCTAAAGTGATCAAGGTATATGACATACATATATGGAAATATTTCAATTGACCTCTTGAACAATTTATATATTAATACAAATTATTTAAAAATTCTCAGTGTATTAGCATGTGATTTTGCATTCACAGTTAATGTAACACACCACATATAGTTCAATGATCTATTTCTTTATCTGTTTCCAATCAGTCCTCAAGAAAACTTCTACAGTAAATGGCTTAATATAATTTAACTTTTTATGGTTCTGGTAAAAAGCATTTGACAAAAATCTGAGTATTAGAAAAATGTTATCATTGTCACTATCATCACTTCATACATTTTATTGCTTTAGTTAATGAGAATTCCAGTGCTTTTTTGTTCACAAACCTATTTTCTGTGCTGTATGTATGTGTGTCTGCACACATATATGCTTTTTATGTATACATGTTCCTGTATATGTAAAGCTAAAAGTAGTCAGCAGGTGTTTCTCTCTATCTCTCTCCACTTCATTTTGAAGTCTCTAAGAGAACTGTAGCTCATCATTTGGGTAGACCAGATGACTTTCAAGATTGGGGATCAATGACTCTGACCTCAGAGCACTAAGATTATATACATGTGGGATATACACACCCAGACATTGATGAGGTTTCTATGGATCCAAAGTTGTTTGCCATGTGTGTGTGTGTGTGTGTGTGTGTGTCTGTGTGTGCGTTCATGCATGTGTGTGCATGCATGTGTGTGTGTGTGTGTGTGTGTGTGTATGTATGTGTGTATGTGGGTGGGTGGGTGGGTATGTGGGGAGATGTGTGTGTAGGAAGCTAGGAAGCATATTATCAACTAAGAAATCTTTCTACCTTCTAAACAAACATTATTTTACTTAGATTTTTAAGGAAGAGATTCACTGATAAAACATGTGACATTTTAAACATGATGAATTTTCAAATGAAGAAAGAACAATACCTTGAACAAATAAGTAGGTGGAAGCCAACTCACAGGGGAAGTTGAAGTAAATGTCCTTTAAGTCTCCACCAGGCCTGAGATGTCCACACCTGTGCCTGTAAAAAGCCTCACAAAATCCTGAAGTCTGAAAGTGTAAAGTTCTGAGAAGAAGAAGCCTCTTCAAGGTGACTTTGCTTTTATGAATTGTTTCTGTGGCCTAATCCGCTTTCTCTTTCTTTCCTTTTCCTGTTTGATTACTTCTTAGAGAATATAACCTTGATAATGTTTCTTTAATGGTCACTTTCTGATTAGCTCTTTTAAGCTGAGCCAAGGTAAAACCAACTATTTACTTTTCTTCATCAGGGTTTGGTGATCTTGCATTGTGTTTCAAACAGCAAAATTTCTATCAACAAGTTGGCTTTTGAAAGGTGGTGGCAAAATATAGTGATAAGTTTTGAGGGTAAATGTGTTTTTTAAGAGATAACTAAAACTGTTGGTCACATAAAAGGGTGCTGGATCTACTGGCTAGCAAAAAAATTTCAGTTTGCTTTACTTGAATGTCATGATTGCATAGTTCAAAGGCATTCATATTGCACAAAGGTAACGTTCTGTGACTACAAATGTGCAATGTACAATAAATACATCAGTTGTTGAAAAGTTAGTTAAGAAAGCCCTTTATACTTTTGAGTTATCAAATGTCACAGATTAGCCTAGAATTCCTTACACCTTATCACAATACATCAGCATCTTGTTAAAAACCCATTAATAACAGCTGCTCTTATTGTGGAATGTTGAATAGCTCGTGTAGTTTTATCAAACATGGAGAAGTCATGGTTGAATAGGTATACTTCCACAGCACTGTAAAAGTAGAAAAACAGTAAATATAACCATCATTATGTTGGGGCTCTGTGTATTTTGAACAGATTTTCTGATTTGCTGTCTTTAAATGTGAAAATATCATGTTGACTAAATGGTACTTTGAATTTTCATGATAATATTTTGATAAATCAAAGCATATAAAAACAACATTTATGAACATTTTCCCACAAGATTCCTTCATTCTGAATATGAAACCAATGCTATGACAAATTTGGATACTGAGGAATATACAAATATATTTTGTTCCCTCTTCTAAGAAGGACCAAAATATTCATACTTTGGTCTTCCTTCTTGAGCTTCATTTGCTCTCTGAATTTTATCTTGGATATTCTGAGCTTCTGGGCTAATATCCACTTATGAGTGAGTGCATATCATGTGTGTTCTTTTGGGATTGGGTTACCTCACTAGGGATATTTTCTACTTCTATCCATTTGCCTAAGAATTTCATGAATTCATTGTTTTTAATAGCTGAGTAGTATTTCATTGTGTAAGTATACGACATTTTATGTATCCATTTCTCTGTTGAGGGACACCTGGGTTCTTTCCAGCTTCTGGCTATTATAAATAAGGCTGCTATGAACATACTGGAGCATGCATCCTTATTACATGTTGGAGCATCTTTTGGGTATGTGCCCATGAGTGATATAGCTGGGTCCTCAGATTTTGCTATGTTCAATTTTTTGAGGAACTGCCAAACTGATTTCCAGAGTGGTTATACCAGTTTGCAATCCTACCAACTATGGAGGAGTATTCCTCTTTCTCCACATCCTCCCCAGCATTTGCTGTCTCCTGAGTTTTTTATCCTGGCCATTCTGACTGATGTGAGGTGGTATCTCAGGGTTGTTTTGATTTGCATTGCCCTGATGACTAAGGATATTGAACATTTCTTTAGGTGCTTCTCAATCATTTGGTATTCCTCAGTTGAGAATTATTTGTTTAGCTCTGTACCACATTTTTAATAGGGTTATTTTGTTCTCTGGAGTCTAACTTCTTGAGTTCTTCATAAAGTTTGTATATTAGCCCGGAATTGTACATAGGATTAGTAAAGATCTTTGACCAATTTGTTGTTTGCTATTTTCTTCTCTTGACAGTGTCTTTTGTGTTACAGAAAATTTGTACTTTTATGAGGTCCCATTTGTCACTTCTTGATGTTAGAGCATAAGCATAAGGAAAGTTTCCTCTGGGCCCATGTGCTTGAGGCTCTTCCCAAGTTTCTTTTTTATTAGTTTCAGTGTATCTGGTTTTATGGGGGAGGTCCTTGATCCACTTGGACTTGTGCATTGTAGGAGGAGATAAGAATGGATCAATTTGCATTCTTTTGCATGCTAACTACAAGTTGAACCAGCACCATTTGTTGAAAAGGCTATCTTTTTCCAATGGATGGTTTTGGCTCCTTTGTCAAAAATCAAGTGATCATAGGTATGTGGGTTCATTTCTGGGTCTTCTGTTCTATTCCAATGATCTACCTGCCTCTCACTGTACCGATACAATGCAGTTTTTACCACTATTGCTCTGTAGTACAACTTGAAGGCTGGGATGCTGATTCCCCCAGAAGTTCTTTTACTGTTGAGAGTAGTTTTCCCTATCCTTGGTTTTTTGTTCTTCCAGATGAAGCTGAGAATTGCTTTTTCATAATCCATGAAGAATTGAATTGGGATTTTGATGGGCATTGCATTGAATCTGTAGATTGCTTTCAGCAAGATGGCCATTTTTACTATATTAATCCTGCCAATCTATGTGCATGAGAGATCTCTCCATCTTCTGAGATCTTCTTTGATTTCTTTCTTCAGAGATTTGAAGTTATTGTCATACAGATCTTTCACTTGTTTGGTTAGAGCAAATCAATATATAATACATTGTTTGTGGCTATTGTGAAGCATGCCATTTTCCTAATTTCTTTCTCAGCCTATTTATCCTATAAGTATAGGAAGGCTACTGATTTCTTTGAGTTAATTTTATATCTGGCCACTTTGCTGAAGTTGTTTATCAGCTGTAGGAGTTCTCTGGTGGAGTTTCTGGGGTCACTTAAGTATATCATCTACAAATAGTGATAGTTTGCCTTCTTACTTTCCTATTTGTATCCCCTTTAACTTCCATTTGTTGTCTAATTGTTCTAGGTAATAATATATTGAATAAATAGAGGGCAGCCTTTTCTAGTCCTTGATTTTAGTGGGATTGCTATAAGTTTTTCTCCATTTAGTTTGATGTTGGCTACTGGTTTGATGTATATTGCTTTTACTATGTTTTGGTATGGGCCTTGATTTTCTGATATTTCCAAGAGTTTTAATATGAAAGAATGCTAAGTTTTGTGAAATGCTTTCTAAGTATATAATGAAATGACCATGTTGGTTTTTTTTTTTCTTTGAGTTGGCTTATGTAATGGATTACTTTAATGAATTTCCCTATATTGAACCATCCCTAAATCCCTGGGATGAAGCATACTGATCATGGTAAATGATCATTTTGATGCATTTTTGAATTTGGTTGGCAAGAATTTTATTGAGTATTTTTGCAATGATATTCATAAGGGCAATTGATCTGAAGTTCCCTTTCTTTGTTGGATCTTTATGTGGTTTTGGAATCAGCATAATTGTGGCTTCATAGTTGGGTAGAGTTCCTTCTGTTTCTATTTTGTGGACTAATGTGAAGAGTGTTGGTATTAGGTCTTCTTTGAAGGTGTGATAGAACTCTGCACTAAAACCATCTGGTCCTGTGCATTTATTGGTTGGGAGACTTTTAATGACTGCTTCTATTTCTTTAGGGTTAAAGAACTGTTTAGATGATTTATCTGATCCTGACTTAAATACCTTTGGTATTTGGTATCTGTCTAGAAAATTGTCCATTTCATCCAGATTTTCCTCTTCTATTGTGTATAAGCTTTTGTAGTTTGATCTGATGATTTTTTGAAGTTCCTCAGTTTCTGTTATCATATCTCCCTTTTCATTTCTGATTTTTTAATTCAGATACTGTCTCTGGACCATCTGGTTAGTCTGCCTAAGGGTTTATCTATCTTGTTGATTTTCTCAAATAACCAGCTACTGGTTTTGTTGATTCTTTGTATAGTTCTTTTTGTTTCTACTTGGTTGATTTCAGCCCTGAGTTTGATTATTTTCTGAAGTCTACTCCTCTTGAGTATATTTGCTTCTTTTTGTTCTAGAGCTTTCATGTGTGGTGCTAAACTGCTAGTGTATACTCTCTCTGGTTTCTTTTTGGAGGCACTCAGATTTATGAGTTTTCCTCTTAGCACTGCTTTTATTGTGTCCTATATGTTTGGGTATGATGTACCTTCATTTTCATTACATTTGAAAAGTCTTTAATTTCCTTCTTTATTTTTTCCTTGACCAAGTTGTCAGTGAGTAGAGCACTATTCATCTTCCATGAGTATGTGGGCTCTCTGTTGTTTTTGTTGCTATTGAAGACCTTCCTTAATCCATAGTGATCTGATAGGAGGCATGGGATTATTTCCATTTTCTTGCATCTGATGAGGTCTGTTTTGTAACTGTTTATATGGTCAATTTTGGAAAAGGTACCCTGAGGTGCTGAGAAGTTATATTCTTTTGATTTAGGATTACATCTTCTATAGGTATCTGTTAAATGCCTTTGGTCCAAAACTTCTGTTAGTTTCACTATGCCTGTTTATTTTGTGTTTCCCTGACTGTCCATTGATGAGAGTGGGCTGTTAAAGTCCCAGACAATTACTGTGTGTGGTGCAATGTGTGCTTTGAGCTTTAGTAAAGTTTCTTTCATGAATGTGGGTGTCCCTGCATTTAGAGCATAGATGTTCAGAATTGAGAGTTCTTCTTAGTAGATTTTTCCTTTAATAAGCATCAAGTGTTTCTTCCTCATCTTTTTTGATGACTTTTGGTTGAAAGTTGATTTTATATATTAGAATGGCTACTCAAGCTTCTTTCCTGGGACCATTTGCTTGGAAAATTGTTTTCCAGCCCTTTACTCTGAGGCAGTATTTGTCTTTGACACTGAGGTTGATTTCATGTATGAAGCATAATGCTGGGTCCTTTTATGTATCCAGTACATCAGTCTATGTCTTTTTATTGGGGAATTGAGTCCATTGATGTTAAGAGATATTAAGGAATAGTGATTGTTGCTTTCTGTTATTTTTGATGTTATTTTTATTATTTGTGTGGTTATCTTCTTTTGTGTTTGTTGAAAGATTACTTTCTTGCTTTTTCTAGAGAGTAGTTTCCTTTCTTGTGTTGGAGTTTTCCATCTATTATCTTTTATAGAGCTGGATTTGTGGAAAGATCTTGTGTAAATTTGGTTTTATCATGAAATATCTTGGTTTCTCCATCTATGGTAATTGAGAGTTTTGTTGGATATAGTAGCCTGAACTGCCATTTGTGATCTCTTAGGGGCTCTATGAGATCTGCCCAGGATCTTCTAGCTTTCACAGTCTCTGGTGAGAAGTCTGGTGTAATTCTGATAGGTATGCCTTTATGTTACTTGACCTTTTCCCTTACTGCTTTTAATATTCTTTCTATGTTTAGGACATTTGGTGTTTTGATTATTATGTGATAAAAAGAATTTCTTTTCTGGTCTGAATTTTAAACTTTTAAGTTATTATACTTAAATCACTCCAAAATAAAGACAGCATAGCATAGCTGATGTAGAGTCAGCAATCTGCAGTTATTTCAATCTTGTTCTGTTTCTGTCACTGAGTGAGCAAGAACTAGATGTACACATTTCTATGTACTTGTTTCTCTAATCCTCCCATGAAAAAGCATAGATTCGTCATCTCCAAGGTCATTGTCTACAGTGTTTTTAATTATTGCTTAAAATTCACTAAGCAATGTATTTCAATATCCTTTCATACTTGGGAGATCATCATGTATTTTGTATTATTCCTAATAAAGTTAGTCTGTGGAACCTTGTGCCCTTCTCCCCAGATTTGAGTTGGCAAAACCTCTGATGGTTTTTACAGCCTCATTGGATCCAGCTCCTGTCCTTGCAGCATTTATATTTTCCTGCCAGAGCCTTGAGGAGTTGACCACCTACTGAATTTACTTTGCAACTCAATCCAGCTGAAACACAGCAACAGAACTTGGTCAGAAAAAAGAACTGGTCTCCAGGTTTCCCCCTATATATTCCAGGTTATGATATTAAACATTGAGCCTTGATCAGAAAGAACTTTGTCTTGGTTCATTATTCCTCTCACCCGCCTGTTCTGTTTCATCCCCAGATCTTCTTCCAGGTGTTCCCAGTTTCTAGGGATTCTATATTTGCTTATTTCCAGATATCAAGTATACTGTTGTCAGTTGATAATGTCATCTAGTTGTTAATCAGCAATGCATTGTGTGTACTAGAATTGGATGACTAGACTTGAAATTCTGGCTTCTCTTTCTGTTCATATAAATTTCAGCATTTGTTGAAAAACTTGGAACTTTTATTATCTTATCTGTGAACATGGCAAGTTTATTTTTATTTTTTACATTAATTGCAAAACTGAAATCCAATAATAAAATGAACTGCACATTTTTTTGTTACCCTATTGGTTACTATATTTATTCCAGCTTTCTTCTGATTAAGACTACCATGATGTCTTTTACCAGTCTTTTTTCTATTAAGATTGCTGATACTCTTTACTAGCTGATACTTCTCTGATATTGGTCTGGCGGTTCCTCAGAAAACTCAGCATGACACTTCAGGAGGACCCTACTATACCATTCCTGGGCATATAGCCAGAGGATTCCCCAACATGCAATAAGGACACATGCTCCACTATGTTCATAGCAGCCTTATTTATAATAGCCAGAAGCTGGAAAGAACCCAGATGTCCCTCAATGGAGAAATGGATACAGAAAATGTGGTATATTTACACTATGGAATACTACTCAGCAATTAAAAACAATGAATTCATGAAATTCTTAGGCAAATGGTTGGAACTTGAAAATATCATCCTAAGTGAGGTAACACAATCACAAAGAACACACATGGAAGACAGTCACTGATAAGTGGATATTAGCCCAGACACTCTGAATACCCAAGATACAATTCACATATCAAATGATTCACAAGAAGAAGGAAGGAGAAGGTCCTGGTCCTGGAAAGGCTTGATGCAGCAATATAGAGGATTATCAGAACAGAGAAGTGGGAGGGGTGATTGGAGTATGGGCAGGGGAAAAGGTCTTAAGGGACTTATGGAGAGGGGTGAACCAGGAAAGGGGAAATCATTTGGAATGTAAACAAAGAATATAGAAAATAATAATAATAAAGGAGGGTCTTTTAATTATTTCAATTTGTTTTAGTATGTTTCCCCTTTGTTTCCTAATTTCCTACCTCAAGTAAAAACTAAACAAAGTATTTGGTGCAGTAGGCTGGTATAGGTAGATGGAGTAGACTGGTAGAAACAGGTGTGAGAGACTAATAGAAACAAGTATGGTATTTAGTATATACAGGAGTGGAGGTTGGTATAGGTATGCGTGGTATAGGCTTGTATAGGTATGGGTGGTATGGTGGTACAGTCAGGTATGAAAGGCTTGTATTGGTGTCGCAAGAAATATCAAAAAAGTTCAACCCACCAACTCTCTAGCAGGTTCTGTCCACACTCGCACACTCCTGCTGCCCCCAACTCTGGAGCTGCTGGTCTCCAGGCATGCAACTCTCCATCCTGCAGGGCCTTGGGCCTCTGCTGAGCCACCTCACTCTGTGGGTCCCTTTGTTAGCCATCTGTTCACTGGGGGATCCTGACTTCCTTTCACTCCCACGCACCGCCCCACACACCCACAGTCTGCCCGCTCACCATCCAATTACCTAGAGAAGCAAGACTCTTAAAGCTTAATTAGCCAATCAGATTTATGTATAAATAATATTACAATTTACAAGATGCCAGTACAGTAATTCCAGAGCCAATTAAGAGTAATAAAGCTTCAGGTGAGAATTCTTTGTTTAACTCTGTACCCCATTTTTAATAGGGTTATTTGGTTTTCTGGGGTCTAACTTCTTGAGTTCTTTGTATATATTGGAGATTAGCCCTCTATCTGATGTAGGGTTGGTGAAGATCTTTTCCCAATTTGTTGGTTGCCGATTTGTCCTTTTGATGGTGTCCTTTGCTTTACAGAAACTTTGTAATTTTATGAGGTCCCATTTGTCAATTCTTGATCTTAGAGCATAAGCTATTGGTGTTCTGTTCAGGAACTTTCCCCCTGTACCGATGTCCTCAAGGGTCTTCCCCAGTTTTTTTCTATTAGATTCAGACTGTCTGGCTTTATATGGAGGTCCTTGATCCATTTGGATTTGAGCTTAGTACAAGGAGACAAGAATGGATCAATTCGCATTCTTCTGCATGCTGACCTCCAGTTGAACCAGCACCATTTGTTGAAAAGGCTATCTTTTTTCCAATGGATGTTTTCAGCCCCTTTGTCCAGGATCAAGTGGCCATAGGTGTGTGGGTTCATTTCTGGATCTTCAATCCTGTTTCATTGATCCGCCTGCCTGTCACTGTATCATGGCAGAGAAACAGATTAAAAAATGATCACCTTCACTAGTCATCAGGGAAATGCAAATCAAAACAACCCTGAGATTTCACCTTACACCAGTCAGAATGGCTAAGATTAAAAACTCAGGAGACAGCAGATGTTGGAGAGGATGTGGAGAATGAGGAACACTCCTCCACTGCTGGTGGGGTTGCAAATTAGTACAACCACTCTGGAAATCAATCTGGCAGTCCCTCAGAAAACTGGGCATGTCACTTCCGAAAGATCCTGCTATACCACTCCTGGGCATATACCCAGAGGATTTCCCAGCATGTAATAAGGATATATGTTCCACTATGTTCATAGTAGCCCTATTTATAATAGCCAGAAGCTGGAAAGAACACAGGTATACCTCAACAGAAGAATGGATGCAAAACATGTGGTATATCTACACAATGGAGTACTATTCAGCCATTAGAAACAATGAATTCATGAAATTCTTAGGCAAATGGATGGAGCTGGAGAACATCATACTAAGTGAGGTAACCCAGTCTCAAAAGATCAATCATGGTATGCACTCACTAATAAGTGGATATTAGCTTGGAAAACTGGAATATGCAAAACATAATCCACACTTCAAATGAGGTACAAGAAGAACGGAGGAGTGGCCCCTAGTTCTGGAAAGACCCAGTGTAGCAGTATAAGACAAAACCAGAACAGGGAAGTGGGAAGGGATGGGTGGGAGAACAGAGGGAGGGAAGGGGCTTATGTGACTTTCGGGGAGTGGGGAACCAGAAAAGGGGAAATCATTTGAAATGTAAATAAAAAATATATCGAATAAAATTTTAAAAAAAGAGTAATAAAGCTTTATCCCAATATTTCTAACCTTATGAAAACACATAGGAAAATATCAGAAGCCACCCTTGATCTGCAATCTGTGGCTTCTCGCCTCTCAACTCCTTGTTCTGCCTCTCCATTCCTGTCCATTCACAGGCCTTGCACTGCCATAGTGTGATTAGACAGGGAAAATACTCTAAGATATTGGTAACCTTCATGGGCTGGTAGAGACAGACGTGATAGAGTGGTATGGATAGGTGTTGTAGGCTAGTAGAGGCACATGTGGTAGGCTGCTCTACTAAGAAGCTTAGACTATGTAATCACATAGACTATCTGTTTCTCCCATTATGATTTTTTCCTCCTGTCTTCTCAAACACCAAAGCAACAGTTGTAATAATTCTGAGTCCTAGGAAATACCCAGAATGAAGAGGAGCTACAATATGTATCACTGAGATTTGAGCCCCATGATCAAGATGATGTGTGACTCGGTGTGTGTGTATGGGGGGGAGGGGAACTGGCTGCTGTGCAAAGTCCAAACATAAGACAGCATTTTCAATTGAAAGCCTTTACCCCACAACTCAGAATGGCAATTTGTCCCTTGAAATGATACTGTACATTTTCAATAACTTGACTCCTCCTAGTACACTGTTTGTGTGAACGTCCACACTCAGACTCCTCTTCCAGCACTTGGAATGAAATGACATGCGTCTGAAAACAGAACAAGAAGAACTAGGGTCTTTTGTTTCCTTCAAAGCTGTGCTAAAGTCTAACTTTGTAAGTTGGATCCTGATTCAATGGCTTCCAGGAAACTTGCAACTCAATGAAACACTGATTACTTCAGAAAAGCAAAACCTCACCTAGATGTGTCCTTTTTCTTATTTACTGCATTTTCCACTCAAATCATCTCTTTGATGCACTGAAAATTGAGCAGACAGCTCCTTAAGAAAATTTGCTTTGTTTTGTGCTGGATTAACAATAAAGAGAAACAATAATTTAAAAAATAAACAAAGAATGGTTTTATAATCATCAGTAAGAAATGTAATTACATCCTCAGACACTTTTCACAACATTCAAAGTGAATCGTTCATTTTCATTAAGAAATGTTTGATGTAAGGAAAAAAATAGAAACAAGAAGGAATACATTTACATAAACTAAGATAAAGAAAACTCAAATATATGCACATTAGAATAATTTTAGACTTAGTAATAGAAATTTGTCAAATTATGTTTTCAACCAAGAGACCCTTTGTAGCTCATTCAACATGATATCTGTACAATGCTTCCAGTTTTAAGTAATAGATGACCGCAACCTTGGAATGTTGAATAACTTTATTAGCATGTATCCTTTCCATGTCAACTCCGATTAACTTAGAAAGATATATTTCTCTTAAATAAGAATATGATTTAAAACTCTCACAATAATATTGTGAATATTTTATACTGTTATTAGCATTATTATAAAAGGACCAAACACATAACCCTCACTTTAACTCTAAGGTAATATTATCTTCCATTAAAGATTTTAATGGAAATTAAAATGTAATTACATCACTTTAATTAATGAATGAATTAAAAAGTAATTACATCACTTTCCTCATTCTCTTTCCTCCCTCCAATCCTTCCACCAATTATGCAACATTCCCTTTCAATTGACACCTTTTCCTATTTATCTCCTGTGAAGAAAACAAAACATTACTTAAATTTGTACTTCCAGTTTATTTTCTCTGATGCTACATTAACTTCACCTGCCTTGTGTGTCTGCTTGAAGTTACAGAAGGGAAAATGAGAAGGTTCAAATGTTGCTAAAGAACAACAAAATAAGTATTCTTTCTTCATCATCTCTGCTTCAAAAGGATCAAAAATTTCTTAGCAAGAAAGAAAATAATGATTAATGCAACTTTCTAGAGAAAGGAGAGATCACCCACTTAAATGCATCCAAACATCCATTAGGCAAAGTGGACACTAGCAAGATATATGTTTCAAAAAATAGATTTCTATGCCTCTCCCAAAATCTAAAAAAAGTTCTCTGTCTCTAACAGATCTATTTGATTATAGGAATATGGAAGGACCAAGATAGAACAGATTTATCTCCAAAAAGGATCTACAAAGGACTTTTTCCAAGTAATATAAGAAAGAGCAAATTCAACAAATATAGGTGAGGATCCTCAATGAACATTAGCTTATTAAAGTTCCTGATAATTCATATAGCTTAAGATGCAAGCAAACATGATATAATGTCAAAATAAATGGTTTTATTTTAATTGGTACCATGAAAGTCTCTTCATCGAAAGGAAAGCAGACTTGAGTCTGAATAGATACATAATACATAATATAAAAAGATGATCTAGGATATTGAGGGATGCTCAGCCCATTGTTGATGGAACTGCTCATCAAAGATGTGCTTACCTTAGACTAATCTTTCTCCAGACTACACAAGATACAAGTCAACCTGCAAACTGCAGCAAGTGAGAAGTCCCACATTCTACACATATTGATATTCTCACTGAAACAAATTTACCAAAACAGTGCCAAAATAAAAGTCAAGTTGGTATCATCTTGAATTGCACTATAATAATAATAATAAATAATAATCAGTGAAAATTTGGATGTATTATAAAAAGTAGAAATATTGATTCTAGTCATTTTGTTTCTAATGACTTTTTAAAAAATTGACTTTAAGCATAAATCCTA
This sequence comes from Apodemus sylvaticus, assembly GCF_947179515.1. Lineage (NCBI taxonomy): Eukaryota > Metazoa > Chordata > Mammalia > Rodentia > Muridae > Apodemus > Apodemus sylvaticus. Next base: position 9,638,383 of record NC_067472.1, on the reverse strand, counting down.
CCTCACTGTTCAAAGATAGATGAAAAGCTCAATTTTGAGACTTTAAAATTCTTTTTATGTCTTTTCAGTGTTTTCTGACCAACTTCTAATTAACACTTTTCAACATGAGAACTCTAGCTGGACCTAGAGTTTATAGTTTATAGTTTATAGTCTAAAACCTATAAATTAACTCCAACTATCCGCAAGATGACCAATGTGGGTTCAGTCCCATCATCTAACATATTAAAAGAAGGAGAACTCTTGGAAGAATGCCTGAATTCCAGTATTTGGATATATTCAATTTCAATCTATTCATTCTTAAGGTATGTCAGGCTGCACATAACATAAAAATCAGTATATTAACCACATCTAGAACAATTGAGTATTACTAAGAACAGTCACACTACTGTGCAGGCATAGCAATCAATCACCTATCTATTTATCCTGAAAAGCAGGAACCACTCTATCATTTAAATAATTGCCCATTCACTTGTATCATTGCTTCTGATACCCATCATTCTACATTTGATTCCTTTAGCTTTGATTATCCAAAAAGACTCAGATAAGTGTACACACACACACATATTCAGAGAGAGAGAGAGACAGACAGGCAGGCAAACAGACAGACACACACACACACACACACACACAGAGAGAGAGAGAGAGAGAGAGAGAGAGAGAGAGAGAGAGACAGAGACAGAGACAGAGACAGAGACAGAGACAGAGAGAAAGTATTTTATTTTGTGACTAAACTTTTAAATTTTCATCAAACTTGGTAACTTTTGTTTTCAATTCTGGAGATACCTCTTAGGGCTTAACACAACTTAAATGATCACTTATCCTCTGGGAACATCATGAGCTTTTGAACACAACACTTAAAGTAATCATTCCCACTATTACATTCTTGCCTAGGAAGATACAGATTAAAATCAGGCACACTTATGGATCACAAAATGGGTTATTTAATAGTAAAAATGGCTAATAGTAAGTGACAAGTGTCCAAGAGTTCTCAGTCTAACTCCCAAACAAATTTCCTCAAGCACCAGCAATCTGAAGGATAACAGTTATTTTAGATATCCTTAGAGCAGGTCCAACAGGACTTGGGGCTTACCACACATGTCTGAATAACTGATACTAAACCTTCACTATACAATAAAAAATGTCAAACTAAGTTGGCTTATGTAAGAAGAACTTTTTCTGGAAACATATGGACAGAATGATCAAATAAGAAAGTAGATTAAATGGGATAAAAGATACAAGCTCCTCAGGGTTAGGAAATAACATTCTGAACAAAAGCAGAGAGACAAAAGACAACAGAAGACAATGAATTCAAATTCAAATATTGATGCAAACTCACAATCTTCAATAAATTAAAATAGAAAAATAGCACAAAATGTTAACAATGTACACATACATTGTTTCAAGCTCTGTCCAAAGAAAAGACCTTTCCCTAACTCCTCCATTGCGGACTCCATTGGGCGACCCCATGCTCAGTCCAATGGTTTGGCTGTGAACATCTGCCTCTGTATTTGTCAGGCTCTGGCAGAGCCTCTCATGAGACAGCTATATCAGATTCCTGTCAGCAAGCACTTCTTGGCATCCACAATAGTGTCTGGGTTTGGTGACTGTATATGAGCTGGATCTCCAGGTTGGGCAGTCTTTGGATGGCCTTTCCTTCAGTCTCTGCTCCACACTTTTTTGTTCCCCTTTCTAAGAAGGACCGAAGCACCCACCCTTAATTCTTTCTTCCTTCTTCTTCAGCTTCATGAAGGAGCTGAAGGGGTTTGCAACCGCACAAGAAGAACAATAAATTATATCAACCAACCAGATCCCCCCCCCCCCCCGCCCCGGAGGCTCCCAGGGACTAAACCACCAACCAAGGAGTACACATGGAGGAACCCATGGCTCCAGCTACATATGTAGCAGAGGATGGCCTTCTCAGGCATCAAGGGGAGAAGAGGCCCTTGGTCCTGAGAAGGCTTGATGGCCCAGTGTAGGGAAATTGGAGGCAGGAGTGGGTGGGTGGGAGAATACCCTCTTAGAAGCAGGGGACAGGAATGGGTTAAGGGCTTTCAGGGGGGACTGGGAAAAGGGATAACATTGAAATGTAAATAAAGAAAATATCCAATCAAAATTTTTAAAAAATAAAAGAAAGAAAAGAGTGGTCATTGCTGCAAATAGCAATCAGATGCTCGTTTCAAATACCACCATCTATTGGAATAACTATAGCTCTGTGGAGAAATGATTTTAAGTCTTTGCCAGGTGACAAAATAATTCTCATGTTCTTTCCCAAAAAAAATTTCAAAAGAAAAAAATACTGTGAAAATATGTATAAAATATTACAAATGTTATAATTATGTTACCTTAGATTTAATTATTTCTAAAGTAAATCTGCTGAATAAATTAAACAATTTTTTTAAATAAAATTTATGGTTTGGATGATTATATTACACTAATATCAAATTATTTCTCTGGACATGTTACTGTAAATATGTATAAAAATGTCCAATGAGATTAGCGAATAAGAAAGTTCTTAGTGTACTGAGGCCTAATTACTATAACATATTCTTTAACCATTCAAAATTATTGTACATATACTGGTTTATTTATATGACTGATTTAGAAATTCATAAACTAAAATGTGACAAGAGTTCTGAAACCCAAGTAGAAGACATATGAATATATTTCTTATTCCTACAATATTTTTTCTCTGGAATAATTTTAATAAAATACAAGAATTAAAGGTGCTGATATTTTGATAGGCAACAACTTTTTGTTTCATGGAGAAATATTTATGAGACAATCTTCCCTGGGAAAAGAACATCAACTGTTTTTTTCATTTCCCTGTGCCCTGCTTTCTCTCCTAATACATCATACATTCCTGACAGTTTTCTCTGAAGATGCTAAATTATAACTGAAAATTCCATTCAGAAAGTTTATTTTTGTAATTTTATGAGGTCCCATTTGTCAATTTGTGATCTTAGACCATAAGCTATTGGTGTTCTGTTCAGGAACTTTCCCCCTGTACCAATGTCGTGAACGGTCTTGCCCAGTTTCTTTTCTATTAGCTTCAGTATCTGGCTTTATGTGGAGGTTCTTGATCCATTTGGAGTTGAGCTTAGTACAAGGAGATAAGGATGGATCAATTTGCATTCTTCTGCATGCTGACCTCCAGTTGAACCAGCACCATTTGTTGAAAAGGCTATCTTTTTACCACTGGATGTTTTCAGCCACTTTGTCGAGGATCAAGTGGCTATGGATGTGTAGGTTCATTTCTGGATCTTCAATCCTATTCCATTGATCTGCCTGCCTGTCACTGTACAGATACCATGCAGTTTTTAACACTATTGCTTTGTAGTATTGCTTGAAGTCAGGTATACTGATTCCCCCAGAATTTCTTTTGTTGTTGAGAATAGTTTTAGATATCCTGGGGTTGTTTTGTTTTGTTTTGTTTTGTTTTGTTTTGTTTTGTTTTGTTTTGTTTTTGTGATTCCAGATGAATTTGAAAATTGCTCTTTCTAACTCTATAAGGAACTGAGTTGGGAATTTGATGGGTATTGCATTGAATCTGTATATTGCTTTTGGCAAAATGGCCCTTTCATCTATATTAATCCTGCTCCATGAGCATGGGAGATTTTTCCATTTTCTGAGATCTTCTTCCATTTTCTTCTTCAGAGACTTGAAGTTCTTGTCATACAGATCTTTCACTTGTTTGGTCAGAGTCACACCAAGGTACTTTATATTGTTTGTGGCTATTGTGAAGGGTGTCATTTCCTTAATTTCTTTCTCAGACTGCTTATCCTTTGAGTATAGGAAAGCTACAGATTTGCTTGAGTTGATTTTATAACCTGCCACTTTACTGAAGTTGTTTATCATCTGTAGCATTAGTCTGGTGGAGTTTTTGAGGTCAGTTAGGTAGACTATCATATCATCTGCAAATAGTGATAGTTTGACTTCTTCCTTTCCAATTTGTATCCCTTTGACCTCCTTATGTTGTCTAATTACCAAAGCCAGTACTTCAAGTACAATATTGAAAAGATAAGGAGAGGGGGGCAGCCTTGTCTAGTCCCTGAATTTAGTTGGATTGCTTCAAGTTACTCTCGATTTAGTTTGATGTTGGCTACCGGTTTGCTGTATATTGCTTTAACGATGTTTAGGTATGGGCCTTGAATTCCTGTTCTTTCCAAGACTTTAAGCATGAAAGGATGCTGAATTTTGTCAGATGCTTTTTCAGCATCCAATGAAATGACCATGTGGTTTTTTTCTTTGAGTTTGTTTATGTAGTGGATTGCATTGATGGATTTCGGTATATTGAACCATCCCTGCATCCCTGGGATAAAGCCTACTTGATCATGGTGGATGATCGTTTTGATGTGTTCTTGGATTCGGTTGGCAAGAATTTTATTGAGTATTTTTGCATAGATGTTCATAAGGGAAATTGGTCTGAAGTTCTCTTTCTTTGTGTGGTTTTGGTATCAGTTTAATTGTGGCTTCGTAGAAGGAGCTGTATAGTGTTCCTTCTGTTTCTATTTTGTGGAATAGTTTGAACAGTATTGGTGTTAGGTCTTCTTTGACGGTCTGATAGAAGTCTGCACTGAAACCATCTGGTCCTGTGCTTTTTTGGTTGGAAGACTTTCTATGACCCCTTCTATTTCTTTAGGGGTTATGTGACTGTTTAGATGATCTATTTGGTCATGATTTAATTTTAGTATTTGGTATCTGTCTAGGAAATTGTCCATTTCCTCCAGATTCTCCAGTTGTGTTGAGTATAGGCTTTTGTAGTAGGATCTGATGATTTTTTGAATTTCCTCAGTTTCTGTTGTTATATCCCCTCTTTCATTTCTAATTTTGTTAATTTGGATAGTGTCTCTGTGCCCTTTGGTCAGTCTGGCTAAGGGTTTATCTATCTTGTTGATTTTCTCAAAGAATCAGCTCCTGGATTTGCTGATTCTTTGTATGGTTCTCTTTGTTTCCACCTGATTGATTTCAACCCTGAGTTTGATGATTTCCTGTCTTCTTCTCCCCCTGGGTGAATTAGCTTCTTTTTGTTCCAGAGCTTTCACATGTGCCATTAAGCTGCTAGTTTATGCTCTCTCCCGTTTCTTTTTGGAGGCACTCAGGGCTATGAGTTTTCCTCTTAGCACTGCTTTCATTGCGTCCCAAAGATTTGGGTATGTTGTGCCTTCATTTTCATTAAATTCTAAAAAGTCTCTGATTTCTTTCTTTATTTCTTCTTTGGCCAAGGTGTCATTGAGTATTGTTCAGCCTCCATGTGTATGTGGGCTTTCTATTGTTTTTGTTACTATTGAAGACCACTCTTACTCAAAGTTTCTGTAAGGCAAAGGACACTATCAAAAGGACAAATCAGCAACCAACAAATTGGGAAAAGATCTTCACCAATCCAACCTCCGACAGAGGGCTAATATCCAATATATACAGAGAACTCAAGAAGTTAGATGCCAGAGAACCAAATAACCCTATTAAAAAATGGGGTACAGACCTAAACAAAGAATTTTCACCCAAAGAACTTCAGATGGCTGAGAAGCATCTTAAAAAATGCTCAACATCATTAATCATTAGGTAAATGCAAATCAAAACAACCCTGAGATTTCACCTCACACCAGTCAGAATGGCTAAGATTAAAACCTCAAGAGACAGCAGGTGTTTTGAGGATGTGGAGAAAGAGGAACACTCCTTCACTGCTGGTGGGGTTGCAAACTGGTACAACCACTCTGGAAATAAGTCTGTTGGTTCCTCAGAAAACTGGGCACATCACTTCACTTCCGGAGGGTCCTGCTATACCACTCCTAGGCATATACCCAGAGGATTCCCCAGCATGTAATAAAGATACGTGCTCCACTATGTTCATAGAAGCCCTATTTTGTACAGAGCCATATTGGGGCAGTCTTGTACTTGGTCAGAGTTTGACTTTGGTCAAGGTTAACTTCTCCCAGTTAGCCAGGATCCTGCTCCACCTAGGGTGGAGCGCTCGAAGTAAAGGTTAAGTTCATTGTTCCTCCAGGTATAAGAATTCCTGAATTAAACAGGTGACCCACCCAGCTGCCGGAGCAGTCAAGACGAAGACCTCCAAGAGAAGCTAGACAACTTCCACCGGAACTCAGCTTGGAGTCTGGGGGGAAGGGTTTGCCCAAACTGTTAAAAGGGCTGGCGCCATTAAAGTTTTCGGCTTTGATCAGTGAACATTGACTTGGCCGCGCTTTCTTTTCGCCCCTCTTCCCTATAACCCCAAAATTCTCTTACAGGTAACCCGGTTTACATGTGGCTGCGGGCAGCTACATAATTGGTGCCTGAACGTGGGGCGACCTGGTACGAGAGAATTTCCTGAGGTAGCCCTATCCAGCGAAGCTTCGCAGAAAAGGTGGTAAGAAGTAGTATCCACACGGTAAGCAACATAGAGATCAAAACTAGCGCTAGTGAATTCGTGTCTATTGTTGTGAGTGTAGGAAGGATACTGTTTTTCAAGCAAACTGTGCGGACCCGGCACAGGGACTGCTTGGGTTGAAAAGATAGGGAAATATGGGGAAGGAATTTGGTAGGCATTTGCCCAAAGCTCGTAAGAGCTGATTTCGGCGAAAAGAAAGGGGTTTTTAAAAATAGGCATATGTCCACAGCTTCTAAGAGCTGTTTAAAGAGGAAAATGGATGCAATTGCTTAACAAGCACGCTTAACTTTCTGTGTATCTTTCCGTGTTTGTCCCGGTGCACCGACTGTCTATGTGTATGTTTATGTCCTCTCTGTGTCTTTGTGTGAATGACTGTTTCATGTTAAAAAGAAAAATTGGTAAGGATTTCATCTGCTGGCAACCTCTTGAGCCAGCCACAGTTTGTGTGGGGATTGATTCAAAGCCACGCTGCAGCAGCGTAGCTCACTCACCCAAGAGACAAGCATGGCTGGGGAAAAAGCCGCTCTTAAAAGCCCAGAAACCTCAAGATTTGGGAAGACCTTGGTTTGGCTTGTGAAATTCATGTAGTCGCTTTATACTTGTTTCTAATTGGTTTTAATGATATAAGGCTTTACATTTCTTGACTAAAGAGTTATAAATTAATTGGTTATTATGTAATAGGTATAGTGTTATTAAGAAAAGGTTAGTTTAAAACTGGTGATTCAGTGTTAGAGCCATCTTAACTACACGTGGCCTAACGCCACTCATGCTTTGTTCTTGTTTATAATTGGATTTAAAGGTATATTTTACATGTCTTGACTATAGAGTATTGGCTTAAGTCACTGCACATGATTTAAAAGGTATAATGTTATTAACAAAAGTTAGGTTAAAGCTAGTAGTTTAGGGTAGTCGCCATTTTTAAGCAACACGTGACATGACGGTTAAGGCTGGTAGTTTAGGGTAGTCGCCATTTTGGACAACACGTGGCATGACGCAATCCAGGAAATACAGGCCTTTGGGACGCTCCTAAATTGGCATGGTGTTTCATGTGAATCTTGGCCTGGAGATTAGACTTAATGAAGATTAAGATTTAAAATATTGTCTCTTTAATAAGTTACACTGTTATACACTTGAACATAAGAACTGGCAGACAAACCTTGTGCTGTAAATATGTGTTTGCCATTGATTTTAAAGAAAATAGATTGTTTAAAATTGAGATTTGCTTCCAAAATTACAATTGTGCTCTAATATTACAAGAAAACATTGAGTTACAATAAAAATCAGTGTGTCACTGGCTACAGTTTTCAGTTTACAGGCTCATAATTCTTAACATTTTGTAATTAAGATAATTTTGAGAGTGATACAGCTATGGGTTTTAGAGGCCCATTGCCACTTTTCCACAAGTTTATAGGCTACAATGGTAAGAGCAAAATTTAACCCTCCAAGATTAAAAAGGATATCTCTGTGGAAATGTATTTGATATCAAGTAGGTTCCTTTGACCATGGAATTACAGGTTTCTTTTGTTTAATCCTGAAAACGTCCTAACAGGTTTGGGTCTGGTCTTAGTTAAAAGGCTCAGGTCTAGTCCTTGCGAAGGACTAAAGGTGGATCCTAGGGCAGATAAAAAAAAAAATGTGTTTTGTCTCTGTTTCAATACTAGAAGTTAAGATCTTAAAATTTTCAGTGTATAATGTTCATAGAATGTTTGTTACAGGCCCTTGCTCCTATGGACTTTTAGAATTTTTAGGTAAATGGCTTTCAAAGGTTGTTAGGATATATTAATTGGCTTTATCTTATTTACCTCATTTTAAGCTTGCCACAAAAGGTCTTAAACCTCTGTTTTCAAGGTAGGAAACATTTGTTCCTTGCTTCAAGCAACAATCAAATTTATTATTAATGGTTGGTCTATTACATGACAAGCATTTTTAGACAAAATTAATAATTGTTATCCAAAAGATAATTTGTACTATCAGATCACATGTTTATTCCTTTAAGTTTCTCCCTGCTTCAACACAGATACCTGAATTGGGTGCTATAACAGCTATTTTTAAGATGTTAAAAGTCAAGCTTTTAATAATAGTAGATATATATAGCTCATGGTTTATAATTGCTTAAAATTGGTCCATTTTTAATACTGCTAATTCTTAATTTCTACAGTTTATACAAATGTGATTCAAATTTCTAAGAACAAAGGATATGTTCTCTAAATGACTGTCCTTTAGGTATTTGAAATAATTTTATATTTTGTACACATCAAATTGTAAAGATTTGTTCTTGATGTCCTCAGTTTCTACCTCTACCACGTAATGGTGTTAATCCTAGAAGACTTAGTTATTACAGATAAATGATATTCATATTTCTAATTTAGAAGATTAAAAAATATGTACATGTGACTAATGATTCATTTTTAGGCTGTCTAGTTACAACTGCTCTAACAGAAAAACCAACTAAAAATGCTATGTTTATTTTATATAATTACATAGTTATTGCCTATGTTATGGGTTATACTTTGTGTTCCACCTTAAATTAATAAAACAATATCTTCTTGGAAGAAAGAAGAGAGGGGAAATCGTGTCCCTGTACATATCATTTATATTATGCTTGCATGTTTTTAAAAAAAAATTTTTAAAATTTGGATGCTTAGAAACTCCTTGCTAAATGTATATGACATCTTGTAATTAGACATATTGATGTCTAGGTGAAATGAAGGAATTCACTTATTAACATATGCCATGATCCTGATTTAATATTGGGGGAGAAGGCATGTCCTCTGTTTTTTCCACAGAATGCTACAGAAGATATGCTGACTGTGTGCTTGCTGAATGCCCAGACCATGGTAACATAAGAGCTATATTGGGTATATGTTCTTGACTTACCTCAATTGTTAAATGTCCCAGGTTAGATAAATTGCCTAGCTTCAAGCTTTTAGACTTTGTGAGACAGAACATGGAGACTGTTTTGCTAGCTTAGGAAAAATTAATCTAAAGTAGAGTTAAAATGACTCTTCTCCTTATTGTGTTCAGCTGACTCAACCATAGACTGGTCTAGAAATAATTCCAATATTGAAGATTCCAATTTTGAAGATGGCTAACAATCTTCAGCCAGCTGTGTTAATTTAACATATAGTCTCCACTTTTCCTGAGAAGTAACAGCTTATTTCTTGATTCACAAGGCTACCTCTCCCACCTCAGAGGCCAAGCTTTGGGTCCTTAAAGTTGTTAATTTACAACTGAATTGGATACTTCAGGGACAAGTTAATCCTATTCCACCTTTAACTCTTGACCTTGTCTGTTAAGCAGACTGGCTGTCTCCACCCAGGCTCACCTGGATGGAGAGATTGCATGTCTGTTAAAGACACTTGCAGACCCCCCTGGCTTCAAAACTTACACAAGTGGATCTCCAAAGAGGGAGCCACATAGAACTCAGATCTATGTGTGTTTGTTTATGAACAAACATGGGTACCAGCGAGACGTGCGAGACAAAGCACTGCATGGGGAGGTGAATTTCTGCTTCTGAGTCCCCAGGAAGTACACCTAATTGCATAGGGGTTAACGTCGAGAGGCTGTCCTTAAAATAATAAGGGAGCCTATTACCCCTCCTCTGAAAAAGACGTTATACAATATTTAAGAGGAATTACGGTCAATGCTTCCCCTCCTGGTTAAGGCCCGCCTTCTTATGAAGGATATTTATCCACTTGTTTTTTACCTCCTCGTGTTCAAATTAATAAAAAAAGGGAGGACATGTACAGAGCCATATTGGGGCAGTCTTGCACTTGGTCAGAGTTTGACTTTGGTCAAGGTTAACTTCTCCCAGTTAGCCAGGATCCTGCTCCACCTAGGGTGGAGCGCTCGAAGTAAAGGTTAAGTTCATTGTTCCTCCAGGTATAAGAATTCCTGAATTAAACAGGTGACCCACCCAGCTGCCGGAGCAGTCAAGACGAAGACCTCCAAGAGAAGCTAGACAACTTCCACCAGAACTCAGCCTGGAGTCTGGGGGGAAGGGTTTGCCCAAACTGTTAAAAGGGCTGGCGCCATTAAAGTTTTCGGCTTTGATCAGTGAACATTGACTTGGCCGCGCTTTCTTTTCGCCCCTCTTCCCTATAACCCCAAAATTCTCTTACAGGTAACCCGGTTTATATGTGGCTGCGGGCAGCTACACTATTTATAATAGCCAGATGCTGGAAAGAACCCAGGTATCCCTCAGCAGAGGAATGGATACAAAAAATGTGGTATATATACTCAGTGGAGTATTATTCAACCATTAGAAACAATGAATTCATGAAATTCTTAGACAAATGAATGGAGCTGGAGAACATCATACTAAGTGATGTAACCCGGTCTCAAAAGATCAATCATAGTATGCACTCACTAATAAGTGGTTATTAGCCTATAAAATTGGAACACCCAAAATATAATCGACATATCAAATGATGTCCAAGAAGAACGAAGGAGTGGCTCCTGGTTCTGGAAAGACTCAGTGTAGCAGTATAAGGCAATACCAGAACAGGGAAGTGGGAAGAGGTGGATGGGGCAACAGGGGAAGGGAAGAGGGCTTATGCGACATTTGGGGAGTGGGGAGCCAGAAAAGGGCAAATCATTTGAAATGTAAATATAAAATATATCAAATAAAAAAAAAGAAAAGAAAAAAAAGAAACTTTATTTTTCTTTTTTCATTTTCTTTTTTATATTTTTTACTAGTTATTTGGTCAAAGCAATGTGTTTTCATTATGTTCACCCTTGCCTAAGTCCTCCCAGACATAGCCCCTTCCTTTTATTTTGTGCACTTTTATTTTACTTTAACTCATTAAGTCTAATTTGTGCTGCCCTTGTATTCTTGGATGAATGCCCCTCTGTTGGAGAGTAGTAAACATACCAGGGGCTACTCTAATAAAAGATAGCCAATCTCATTCCCAGAACTGATCAGATGGCATTGGCTCTCAGTTAAGGTTGGAAGTTCATCTCTACTACCCTGTCAGTGACGGGTTTTGTCTGGCTTTAGCTTATATAGGTCTTATGCATGCTCTCATAGCACTGTGAACTCAAATATATACCTGTTATATTCAAAATAGTTTCCTTCTAATCCTTACCACATCTCTTCTTAGATCCATTTACCTTCAATGATCCCTGAGACTTGGATAGAGGGGTTATGATATAGTAACCCCATTTAGGGTTATACATTGCTCCATTTTATACTCTGCACCTTGAGCAGTTATGAGTCTCTGTATTAATTTCTAACTAATAGAAATAGAAGCATCTTTGCTGAGGCTTGGGGAATGTTAATCCATAGGCATAATTATAAGCTTAATTTCATTTTTTGATAAAGATAGTAAAGTCACTAAATTAAGAGTTTACATGTGTCAGAACCCATCGTGAATCTACACCACAGAGTACAATTCATGTATTCACATTTTATTTTGAAGCTTGCATACTTCTGTGATTGAGGCTTACATACACATAGAATACAGATTCAAGAAATATATTCAAAAAGATTATAATGGAATTTGTATTGTCACTGTATATAATTTAGCTATCTCTGGGCAAGGGCATAACAGAAAATTATGTGGAAGGGTGTTAATTTGTTTTTAGATTTCTGAAAAACCTCACCTCATTTTATCTTCATAACCACATCATTACCCTCAGTATACATATTTACAAAATTTCAGAAAATCAAAGATTTTCTGCCAGTATTTAAGATGCACATATATAAAACTTAACCAGACTTATCAAAGGTATAGTGGAACACGGAGGAAAAGGGAATCTGCTTTCATGATTGCCTTCTCTTCATAGTCTCAGACCTATCCATTCTATGAAACTAAAAATAATCCTGAATTCTCCAGAAGAAATCTATCTTTTATTCCAAAACTACAATGCTTTCTGGATTCTTATACACTTATTCTCAGTTTAGAGTCATTGATTTACATCTCAGCTTTATAGTATTTTGAAAATGCAAACTTCTCAAAAAGGCATTGTGGTAGGGCATCAGATCCCTTGGAACTGGAGTTACAGATGGTGGTGAGCCGCTATGTGGTTGCTGGTAATTGAACCCAGATCCTTTGGAAGCAGCCAGTGCTCTTAACCACTGAGCCATCTTATATACCAAAACAAGCATGCCATGGTTGTCTCCGGAGGGTCCCTACCAGAACCTTACAAATACAGAGGCATATGCTAGCAACCAACAATTGGACTGGGCATGGGGTCCCCAATGGAGGAGCTGGAGGATGGTCCAGAGGAACTGAAGGTTTACAGCCCCATGGGAAGAACAATGATTTTGGCCACCCAGACGCCCCAACACTCCCAGGGACTGAACCATCAACCAAGGAGCACACATGGTTCCAGCCAATAATGTGGCAGAGGAAGGCCTTGTTGGGCATCAGTGGGAGGAATGGTCCTTGGTCAGGTAAAGGCTCAACAGAGGCCCCAACAAAGGGAAACCAAGGGAGGGAGAAGGGAGTGTGTTGGGTGGAGAGGCAGGGGGAAGAAAGAAGGGGAGAGGCTGGGGGTCTTAGGGGAAGGGGGATATCGGGAAAGGTTTTACCACTGGCAATGTAAATGAAGATGATATTCAATAAAAAAATAAATTTAAATAAGGCATTGTTGTGTGCTCATGCCTTTGGTATCTGCTCTGACAAGATGAGATGTCTAAATATATAACTCAGTGTTTTCGCATAATGTTAATATCAGGTTCAAAGTTCAACACTTTGGCAGGTATGATGGAAACATTATAGAGTAACTCTCCTGACCTTCTGTTACCCATACCTTTGTGCTCATATCTTTCTTTGAGTGAAGTCATGATATGTTACCTTATTTCTAACCATTTCCACCTATGGCAAGAATTACAGGAAGTACATAGTTATGTATATATTAATATGTTACAAAATCTGTTCATCATTAGAACAGACCATCTCCTTCAATAGTTTTGAGAAAACACCCATTCATGTAGTCTGTCTGCATTTTCTTCAAATTGAAACATTTCCACCTAGAGGAAGAGGAGCCCATAAGACTAGGGAAACACAGGAAACTTGGAGGCCCAGAAAATTCAAAACAACCTTTGCCAAGGTTAACTGCAAATCAAGTGCTATAGAGATTACATACTTTGTTTGATAGGCCTACTCACTAGACAGTTCCATTGATGCAGCTTCTATGAATCTTCACTCATTTTGTGGTATGGCTTTGAATAATGCAACTCCCTTCAAGCCACCCATAATCCTTGTTAATAACTTCACTGAACCCATTGATTAATTAATACATGGTGGGGACATTTTCACCCACCATAGGTGCTATATGTTAGATGTGTAGACATTTATTCATATCTCCCCAGGGAAAAGCATGCAACCTCATGCTAAGAAGCAGCCAATATCAGTTGACATGCTATTTTCTTATATATATATGTAAAGGAATAGAGTGCACTACTAAAAAAAATCAGTTATTAGAAACTATGCCAACTCAATTTCTCGTGTCTATGAGCTGAAGTTGACAGAACTACATAAGGGAAAGAAGCAGATCCACTCAGTCTCCTCATATCAGAACCCTTGTAGCCATACAAACTGACTCTGTTGAAGTCCATTCATTTAAACCCTGGCACATGGTGTCCAAGTAATCTGTATGAACAGGGAACACTCTGTAATAAGATGAGTGAGATCCTTCATCTCCTCCTCCTGTGTGCTTGTGGTTACTCAGTACAGTGGAAAGAAGGAACTTTCTGAATGGGATATTCCTGTGCCTCCATCTGTATGAAAGATTGAGCTTTTTACAGTAGAAGACATAAGATCTCCCAGGAACATCCTGTCCTCATTTGCATTACAGTGCAATGTCTTGGTGTGCTCCTGTACAGAGAAGAAGAAGGGATTTGTTATTTCAAGTTCTCTCTAGGCCCACAGTTCTATTTGTTTCTGTCTTGAATCAGCCCCTTCTTGTCCTACGCTACCACATTTTTTGTCTGGAAATCCAATGTGCCTGGTAAGGAAATAAAAGGAATACAGAAACAAAGGCATGTTTGCAGAAAAGCTAGGATCAGATGAGCTGGGCAGTCTGATGGAGTGGCCCTTAACACACCAACAGCCCAGAACCTCAGTGCATTAAGTACAGCACAGAGGGAGGAGTTAGCTAGTCTCAGGGGAAGGACTCTGTAGGCATGTCATCTGAGACAGAAAAACGCAGAGAGAAGAAGCTGCTAAATTCTGGGCACCCTGGCCAATTTTTCATAAAACTTACACTCGGACTAAAGGAAGACTTGACTGTTCAGAATCTGATCTACATAAATAAAGCTTGTTAATTTCCCTTGGGTGTGAGTTATTAGTCATTGCCATGACCATGGCAATGTCAGAAATACTCATTGACTCAGGATTTCACCTGGTATTTATACATTCACTTAAGGCTTCCTCACCAATCCACAATGCTTCTGTCTTGGGTCATAGATGCTTATGATGAATTTTAACTTCTAGTCGATGGTTGTGTGCTGTAATGCTCAACTGAGAGAGAAAAATCAAAGCATGGGCCTTTGGCCTAGGATATGTGATTATCATGTTCAAAAATTGGAAAAATTTGAAAATCGGTAGGGGCATCCTGCTGTAATGTGCCTTTCTCAGGTATGCTTTTGAAAGCATAGCTATAATAAGAAGCCACTTAGCTTGTCTAGTATCATGTTGAAACTTAGCAATAGGTCAGTTGTTGTCATCATCATCATTATCATCATCAGCAGCAGCAGCAGCAGCACTATTGTTATTGTTGTTATTATTATTGTTATTATCATCATCATCATCATCATCATTACTTTAATTTATTTTATTGTTGGGTAATTTTCTCCATGCCCTTAAGGCATCTTCGTTGAATGGTAGGAATTTCAAGAGTAGTGTAAGTTGAAGACATTCATAACTCAAGAGGCAAGATGTACAAAAACAACACTCCCTAAAATCTAGTTCTACATGAACACGACTCCACAAACTAATACTGCAAATGAGAATACATTCATACTTTGGCTCACAACTTTTCCCTGATCCTTCTCCTATTTTTTCTAAAGAAGAAAACATTGCTATCAGGGAACCAAAGGTATGTTTTCTGAACTTAATCTAGAAACCAAGGAAACAAATGCACGTTTTATTTTATTTCTGAGGTAGCTCCAAATCTCCTCAAAACACTAACTTCCCACTTCTATCCCAAAATTTTTTATCTAATGGATAGTAATGTACCCTCAATATTTATTTTCTTTTTAATCTATGAATTTACTTTTATCTTCCCATTTTCTCATGAGTGTCTCCTCTTCTGACTGATTGATGCCCACAGTCTGGTAGTCAATGTTCAGGCATTACTTACCTCAACCTACCTAACTTGGACTTGATAATCTGACTCACACAGGGACATTTGATTTTGTTTCAAAATTTCAGGCAAAGCCACTGCATCTCATTTTTAATCTGAGAATTTCACATCTTACAAGAGTTTGTTCAGTTCCATAAATTCTTCATTCATTTATTTTTTCACCTGATTTTTCAGATACTAATTGATCTTTCTGTCTGTTCAAAACATTGAAAGGACATAAAAATTAACAAGAGCCATGAACTTTCTTCAAATTATATATTCTCTGTACTCTAGATTTATGTTATTTTCTGACAATTTGGAATAAAATGAAAAGCACAGAAAAAAGAAGAAAATAAAATAAATCCAGATTTCCTCAAAATCATGCAACACAGCCCCAGAGGAAATGAATCAAGAAGGAAATATACTGCTTTAAAACAAAGGGAAATTCTTAAAATATATAGATACAGAAGCTTCTCTTCAGAAACATTTTAGAAGATAGTCAAATATGAGAACAAAGTATTGAAGAGAAACAATTTCTTTGTAAAAAGAAAAACATCTTTTCACACATATTTTCTATGGAAAGAAATATAAGTAGTTATTCTGTGTGTAAAAAGCAATCATACCAGAATGAAAAGGATCAGGACAGGTAAATACCAACTAACTAGTTTATAAGTAGGGTTCAGTTACAAACTTCCTAGGTGACACTTTGGCTCTTGCTGTTACACGGGCATATTGTAGAAGTTCCTGAGAATGAGAGATCTTCTGAGTGATTAAGTTGCCAAGAAGGTTCACATTGAAACGCTGAACTGCCTTAGGTCACAGTCCCTTGATGCAGCTTTTACAGAAGTTAGTCTTAAACACAGAAAAAGCTTATTCACCTATTTTTTTTCTTTTTGAAAGTATTTTATCTCTTACTTCACTATTTGATTGATATTAAAATTGTTATTCATAGAAGACTACAATGATATACTGCTAAAAATAGCCTATTTCAAATGCACATTTGTGCAGCATAACTTTTATGAATATATTTTTTCCATCCCATTGGCCTCTGTGCAATTAGTGTAAGTCCTGTAGTATATTTATCATTTTAAAAAGTTGTTTGCTATTATTTTACCATTGTTCACATTTGAGAGGCTTAGAGACATTTAAAACAATATACTGCATTGCTATATATTTTATAGTATAGAGTTCATCTATTTATCTCTGAAAATAAAACTATCCTTTATAAAACATGACAATGAAACAATAAACAGATGGATGAAGGTTTTTTAGTAAGGAAGAATTAAGTAAGAAGGAAATAAAATATGCAAATGAAAGTAGAAGTCAGACTGCTTAGTGTTTTACAGAACAAAAATATGAAGCTGAAAATGATAAAATGGAAACAGGAGGGCTGATTTTCCTACCTATGTATAATATATGTGTGTATAAGTGATATATACATATATAATACAAACAAACACTGCATGAATGTATGAAGAAATGGGTTTATTATACTTGAAACAGATACAAGATTATCTTATTTTAAAGAGAAGAAAACTAGAATTTGTGAGTTGTTACTGTCTCTGAAGAGGAGGTACCACGGTGAGAGGAGGCACAAGTCAGACTTCTGGACCAGACTGATGCTTGATAAACATGCAATTTATCATTGCTTCAACTCTGAAAGTGATTAATAAGGCGGTGCTAAACTGTCTTCATTTGGGATTATAATAACAAGTTTCAACAACATAAAGAGAAATATTTTCATTTTATTCAATGGTGATACAAAAGGAAAAAAATATTGAATATGTTGCTTACTAATCTAATTCTAGTTCCAATTTACTCCAAAAGAATATATATAGTAATATAAATCCATAGTTTAAGAATGTTTTCTTCTTTTATTTTTTAGTAGATATTTGCTTTATTTACATTTTAAATGTTATCGCATTTCCTCATTACCCCTCCAAAAACTCCCTCTCCCATCCCTCCTCCCCATGCTTATCAACCCCCCCTCCTTCCCACTTTCCTGACTTAGCATTCTGCTATACTGGGGCATTGAGCCTTCACAGGGCCAATGGCCTCTCCTCTCATTGATGTCTGAAGAGGCCATTCTCTGCTACATAAGCAACTGAAGCTATGGGTCCCTCCGTGCATATTCTTTGGTTGGAAGTTTAATCCCTGGGAGCTCTCAGGGTACTGGTTATTTTCTAGACTCCAGAGAAAAAAATAACCCTATTAAAAGATAGGGTACAGCTCCCAGACAACAGAGAGATCTAACAGACAGCACCAGCTATGCAGACATAGCCCAAGGCTAACATCACTTGGGTCTTAGCATGTCAGGCTTTTGCCTACACCCAGGGCTTGGGCAGATCTGTGGGCCATCTGTGTGCCAATCCTATGGGGGGTAGTGTCATTTGTGTTGCCGACTGCACAGCACTTGGAGGGGCATTCCACCTCCCGGATGCCAGAGAGACTTAACAGACAGCACCAGGTAGGCAGACATAACTGGAGGCTAAAATCACTTGGGTCTAAGCCTGTCAGGCTTTTGCCTGCACCCAGGGTCTGAGCAGCTCTGCTGGCCGTCTATGTGCCAATCCTGTCAGGGAGCTGTGTACCCTGCAGACTGCTTGGCACTTGGAGGAGTGCTTCACCATCTTGGCTCTCAGATGCCAGAGAAATGTAACAAGACAGCACCAGCTACGTAGTCATAGCCTGAGGCTAACATCTCTTGGGTCTCAGCCTGTCAGGCTTTTGCCTGCACCCAGGGCCTGGCAGCTCTTGAGGCTGTCTGTGTCCCAACCCTGTCCAGGGTCATTTGCCCTGCAGAGTGATCAGCACTTGGAAAAGATCCCAGGAGCATCCACCATCTTCGCTCCATGTCAGAGCAGACAGGCAGCACCAGGTTCACAGAGAGAGCCCTAGTATTACATTGCTTGGAGCAAGACACACCAGAGCTCCGAGAGCACACAAGAGGAGGGCAGCACATCAGCAGTCTGTGCCAGGGAAACCCAGCCATCCAGCAGTGTAGAAATAGCCTTCCAGGCTCACAAGAGGTTCAAACTCCAGCCAGTGACAACAAGACCAACTAACTCCAGAGATAACCAGATGGCAAAAGGCAAATGCAGGAAAGTTACTAACAGAAATCAAGGCAATATGGCAGCATCTGAACTCACTTCTCCAACAACAGCAAGTCCTGGATACCCCAACACACCAAAAAACAAGATTTGGATTTAAAATCACTGGTCATGATGCTGTTAGAGGAACACAAAAAGGACATAAATAAGAAATACAGTGGAACATGAAAAAGTCAGATGCCCTTACAATGAAAACACAAAACTCACTTAAAGAAATTCAGGAGAATATGGGTCAAAAGATAGAAGCCAATAAAAAGAAATGGCAAAAATCACTTAAATAAATGCAGGAGAAACTGAGTCAACAGGCAGAAGTCCTGAAAGAGGAAACACAAAAATCTTGTAAAGAATTAAAGGAAAACACAAACAAACAAGTGAAAGAACTGAGCAAAACCATCCTGGATCTAAAAACAGAAGTAGAAACAACTAAGAAATCACAAAAGGAGACAACTTCGGAGATAGAAAAACCTGGGAAGAAATCAGGGGCCATAGACGCAAATATCAACAACAGAATACAAAAGATAGAAGAAAGAATTTCAGATGCCAAAGTTACCATAGAAACCATTTTATCAACAGTCAAAGAAAATGCAAAATGCAAAAAGTTTGTAGCCCAAAACATCCAGGAAATCCAGGACACAATGAGAAGACCAAAACATAATGATTATAGGTATAGATGAGAGTGAAGATTTACAACTTGAAGGGCCAGCAAATATCTTCAACAAAATTACGGAAGAAAG
This sequence comes from Apodemus sylvaticus, assembly GCF_947179515.1. Classification (NCBI taxonomy): domain Eukaryota; kingdom Metazoa; phylum Chordata; class Mammalia; order Rodentia; family Muridae; genus Apodemus; species Apodemus sylvaticus. The sequence continues at coordinate 9,618,866 of NC_067472.1, read as the reverse complement.
CTTCCCTAACCTAAAGAGAGAGATGCCCATGAATGTACAAGAAGTCTACAGAACTCCAAGCAGACTGGACAAGAGCAGAAATACCACTCATCACGTAATAATCAAAACCCCAAATGTACTAAACAAAGAAAGAATATTAAAAGCAGTAAGAGAAAAAGACCAACTAACATATAAAGGAAGAACTATATGTACACCAGAGACCATGATAGCTAGAAGATCCTGGGAAGATCTCATACAGACTCTAAGAGAACACAAATGTCAGCCAAGATTACTATACCCAGCAAAACTCAATCACTGTAGATGGAGAAACCAAGATATTCCATGACAAAACCAAATTTACACAATATCTTTCCACAAATTAAGCCCTACAAAGGATAGTAGGTGGAAAACTCCAATACAAGGAGGGAAATTACACCCTTGAAAAAAACAAGATAGTAACCTTCTTTCATCAAACCCAAAAGAAGACAACCACTCAAATATAAAAATAACATAAAAAATAACAGGAAGTAATAATCACTATTTTTTAATATTTCTTAACATCAATGGACTCAATTCCCCAATAAAAAGATATAGATTAACAGACTGGATACATAAACAGGACCCTACACTTTGCTGCATACAGGAAACACACCTCAGTGTCAAAGAAAACACTAACTTAGGGTAAAAGGCTGGCAGACAATTTTATAAGCAAATGGTCTCAGGAAACAACCAGAGTAGCCATTCTAATATAATATAAAATTGACTTTCACCCTAAAGTCATTAAAAGAGACATGGAAGAACACTTCTTGCTGGTCAAAGGAAAAATCCACCAAGAACTCTCAATTCTGAACATCTATGCTCCAAATGCAAGCATTTTCATTCGTAAAAGAAACTTTACTAAAGCTCACAGCACACACTGCACCTAACACAATAACTGTGGGTGACTTCAACACTGCACTTTCCTCAATGGACCAATCAGGAAAACAGAAACTAAACAGGGTAAACAAGGACCCAGTGAAACTAACTGAAGCTTTGGACCAATTGGATTTAATATATATATTAAAGGAAAGGGCAACTCACTTGAAGTTTTATATATATATATATATATATAAATATATATATATATATATATTTATATATATATATATATATATATATATATATATATATATATATAGAGAGAGAGAGAGAGAGAGAGAGAGAGAGAGAACATTTCATCCTAAAGCAAAAGACTACTTTTTTTCTCACCACCTCATGGTACCTTCTCCAAAATCGACCACATAATTGGTCACAAGACAGAGCTCAACAAATATAAGAAGATCAAAATAATCCTATGCCTCCTATCAGATCACTATGGAGTAAGAGTGGTCTTCCATAACAACAAAAACAGCAGAAAGCCCACATACACATGGAGGCTGAACAATATTCTACTCAATGATACATTGGCCGAAGAAGAGAGAAAGAAATCAAAGACTTTAAGAATTTAATGAAAATGAAGGCACAACATACCCAAATCTATGGGACACAATGAAAGCAGTGCTAAGAGGAAAACTCATAGCCGCGAGAGCCTCCAAAAATAAACTGGAGAGAACATACACTAGCAACTTAATGGCACACCTGAAAGCCCTGGAACAAAAAGAAACGAATTCCAGTGTCAGGGAATACCAGGACAGGGACAAGGGAAGGGGTGGATTGGGGAACAGGGGGAGGGAAGAGGGCTTATGGGACTTTTAGGGGAGGTGGGACCCAGGAAAGGGCAACTCACTTGAAGTGTTAATAACGAATATATCAAATAAAAAAAACAATAAAACAAATAAAGATATAAACTTTGCTGGGAAAAAAAAGAAGCTAATTCACCCAGGAGGAGAAGACAGAAAATCATCAAACTCAGGGCTGAAATCAATCAAGTGGAAACAAAGAGAACCATACAAACAATCAACAAAACCAGGAACTGGTTCTTTAAGAAAATCAAGAAGATAGATAAACACTTAGCCAGACTAACCAAAGGGCAAAGAGACAGTATCCAAATTAACAAAATTAGAAATGAAAAGGAAGATATAACAAGAGAAACTAAGGAAATTCAAAAAAATCATCAGATCCTACTACAAAATCCTATACTCAACACACCTGGAGAATCTGGAGGAAATTGACAATTTCCTAGACAGATACCAAATACGAAAATTAAATCAGGATCAAACAGATCATCTAAACAGTTCCATAACCCCTAAAGAAATAGAAGGGATCATAGAAAGTCTTCCAACCAAAAAATAAAACACAGGATTTAGTTTTAGTTTTAAGTTTTAGTGCAGAATTATATCAGATATTCAAAGAAAACATAACACCAATACTCTTCAAACTATTCCACAAAATATAAACAGAAGGAACACTACACAACTCGTTCAACAAAGGCACAATTACACTGATACCAAAACCACACAAAGATTCAACACAGAAAGAGAACGTCAGACCAATTTCCCTTATGAACATCGAAGCAAAAATACTCAATAAAATTCTTGCCAACTGAATCCAAGAACACATCAAAACCATTATTCACTATGATCAAGTAGGATTCATCCTAGGGATGCAGGGATGGTTCAATATATGGAAATCCATCAAGGCAATCCACTACATAAACAAACTCAAGGAAAAAAAACTACATGGTCATTTCATTAGATGCTGAAAAATCATTTGACAAAATTCAGCATCCTTTCATGCTAAAGGTCTTGGAAAGACCAGAAATGCAAGGCCCATACCTAAATATAGTAAAAGCAATAGACAGCAAACCTGTAGCCATCAAAATAAATGGAGAGAAACTTGAAGCAATCCCACTAAAATCAGTGACTAGACAAGGCTGCCCCCTCTCTCCATATCTTTTTAATATAGTACTTGAGGTACTAGCTAGAGCAATTAGACAACATAAGGAGGTCAAAGGGATACAAATTGGAAAGGAAGAAGTCAAATTATCAATAATTGCAGATGATATGATGGTATACTTAAGTGACCAAAAAAAAAAAACCTCCACCAGAGATCTCCTACAGCTGATAAACCATTTCAGCAAAGTGGCTGGTTATAAAATCAACTCAAGCAAATCACTACCCTTCCTATTCTCTAAGGATAAGCAGGCTGAGAAAGAAATTAGGGAAATGACACCCTTCACAATAGCCACAAACAATATAAAGCATCTTGGTGTGACTCAAACCAAACAAGTGAAAGATCCTTATGACAAGAACTTCAGGTCTCTGAAGAAGGAAACTGAAGAAGACCTCAGAAAAATGGAAAAATCTCCCATGCTCATGGATTGGCAGCATTAATATAGTTAAAATGGCCATCTTGCCAAAAGCAATATACAGATTCAATGTAATCCCCATCAAAATCCCAATTTAGTTCTTCATAGAGTTAGAAAGAATAATTCTCAAATTCATCTAGAATAACAAAAAACCCAGGATAGCTAAAATTATTTTCAGCAGTAAAAGAACTTCTGGGGGAATAAGTATCCCAGACTTCAAGCAATACTACAGAGCAATAGTGTTAAAAACTGCATGGTATTGGTACAATGACAGGCAGGCAGATCAATGGAATAGGATTGAAGACCCAGAAATGAACCCACACACCTATGGTCACTTGATCTTTGACAAAGGGACTGAAAAACGTCCAGTGGAAGAAAGATAGCCTTTTCACCAAATGGTGCTGGTTCAATTGGAGGTCAGCATGCAAAAGAATGCTAATTGATCCATTCTTATCTGCTTTTACTAAGCTCAACTCCACACAGGCACAGGCATCAAGTTCCTGAACAGAACACCAATACTTTTGCTCTAAGATCAAGAATTGACAAATGGGACCTCATAAAATTACAAAGTTTCTATAAGGCAAAGGACACTGTCAAAAGGACAAAACGGCAACCAACAAATTTGGAAAAGATCTTCCCCAACCCTACATCTGACAGAGGGTTAATTTCCAATATATACAATGAACTCAAGAAGTTAGACACCAGAAAACTAAATAACACTATTAAAAAACGGGGTACAATGCTAAACAAATAATTTTCACCTGAAGAACTTCAGATGGCTGAGAAGCACCTTAAAAAAATTTTTAACTTCATTAGTCATTAGTCATGCAAATCAAATCAACCCTGAGATTTCACACCAGTCAGAATGACTATGATTAAAAACTCAGGAGACAGCAGGTGTTGGCAAGGATGTGGAGAAGAGGAATACTCCTCCACTGCTAGTGGGATTGCAAGCTGGTACAACCACTCTGGAAATCAGTCTGGCTGTTCCTCAGAAAACTGGGCAGGACACTTCTGGAGGACCCTGCTATACCACTTCTGGGCATATACCCAAAGGATTCCCCAGCATGTAATAAGGATACATGCTCCGCTATTTTCATAGCAGCCCTATATATAATAGCCAGAAGCTGAAAAAAACCTAGATGCCCCTCAATGGAGGAATGGATAAAAAAAAATGTGGTATACATACACAATGGAGTACTATTTAGCCATTAGAAACAATGAATTCATGAAATTCTTAGACAAATGGATGGAGCTGGAGAACATCATCCTAAGTGAGGTAACCAGGCTCAAAAGAACACTCATGGTATGCACTCACTGATAAGCGGATATTAGCCTAGAAGCTTGGAATACCCTAGACACAATCTACATATCAAATGATGTCCAAGAAGAATGAAGGAGTGGCTCCTGGTTCTGGAAAGGCTCAGTGCAGCAGTATAGGGGAATACCAGAACAGCGAAGTGGGAAGGGGTTGATTGGTGAACAGGGGGAGGGAACAGGGCTTATAGGACTTGCGGGGAGGGGGATCAATGAAAGGGGAAATCATTTGAAATGTAAATAAAAATATATCAAAAAAAATCTAGGGTACAGAGATAAATAAAGAATTCTCAACTGAGGAATACTGGATGGCTGAGAAACACCTAAAGAAATGTTCAGCGTCCTTAGTTATCTGGGAAATGCAAATCAAAACAACACTGAGGTTCCACCTCACACCAGTCAGAATGGCTAAGATTAAAAACTCAGGGACAGCATATGCTGGTAAGGATGTGGAGAAAATCCATTGCTGGTGGGATTGCAAGCTGAGAAAACCACTCTAGAAATCAGTTTGGTGGTTCCTCAGAAAATTGGACATAGTACTACCTGAGGACCCAGCTATACCACTCCTGGGCATATTCCCAGAAGATGCTCCAACATGTAATAAGGACGCATGCTCATCGCATCCAGAACCTAGAAAGAGCACAGATGTCCCTCAGCAGAGGAACTGATACAGAAAACGTGGTACATTTACACAATGGAGTACTACTCAGCTATTAAAAACAATGAATTCATGAAATTCTTAGGCAAATGGATGGAACTAGAAGATATGTTTTCTAATACTGTTTCAAATAATGAATAACTGAAAATACCATACATGGATAATTGAAGAAGAGTGTTAATGGTATAATATTTTAATAAAAAATGCAAAGCAACATTTAGAGTCAAGTACAGTTTTCCTGTCAAACTCATGTGGGGAAAGAGACCAAGAGGAGAAGCAGTTTCTTAGGGTGATGTGTCTGGTCAACAGCAACTACTATTTCAGCTTCTGGTTTTAAATTTTCTTCTTTTTTTCTAAACAACTTTGTAAACATTCAGCCACAGAGAGAGTTTGTATCTTCCTGAGCATAAATTCCTCTTTGTCCTCATGCCTCTCCATGAACTGGTCTTATACACAAAACCAGGTAGATGTTTCCCCATTTTTTTTTGATTATTCACTTGACTTTGTATATATAGAGAGAGAACCTTTAGAACATTGAGCCAAAAACAGTACTGGACAAAAAATTCTGAGAACCTTGAGAACTCCTTGATGCTGTTTAGTCCAATCTTTGCTTGGAATTTGAGGCAATAGTTATTTTATTTTATTTTATTTTATTTTATTTTATTAATTATTTTATTCATTTACATCTCAAATGTTGCTCTCTCCTAGTCACATTCCCAGAGTTCTTACCTCATACCCCCTTCCCTTCACCTCTGAGGTCCCCAAAATATACCCAACACACATACAGACACACACACACACACACACACATACACACAAACATCCTTCTTCCTTTGTCTATCAAGTCTCTATAGGATTAGGTGCATCCTCTCCCAAGAAGCCAGACAAGGATATCCTCTGTTTGCTCTGTATATTCCCGGGGCTTCTGAATAGTCTGAGAATGTTCTTTGGTTGGTGATTTAGTATCTGAGAGGTCTCAGGGGTCCAGGGTAGATGGTACTATTGGTCTTTCCATAGAGTTTCCACACCCTTCGGTACATTCAATCCTTCCCCTAACTCTTCCATAGGCATCCCAAACTCAGTCCATTGATTAGCTATAAGTATCTGCATTTGTCTCAGTCAGATGCTGGTCGTACTTCCTGTCTTCAAGCACAACATAGCATTAGTAATAGTATCAGGGGTTGGTGCCTGCCAAGGAATGGATCTCATGTTGGGCATGTCACTGATTAACTATTCCTTCAATTTCTCTTCCATTTCCCCCCTGCATTTCTTGTAAACAGGAACAATTGGATCCAAATTATTGAAGGTGGGCTGGTGTTGCCATTCATCTACTGAGGCCCTATCTAACTACTAGAGGTGGACTCATCAGATTCCATTTCCCAATATTGAGCATTTTGGCTAAGGTGACCCACATTGTTTCCTGGGAACCTCCCACATCACATGTCTTGGGGACTTTCTAGTGGTTCCCCCTGAAACTAATGCCTACCCCAGGAAGCAGCATATTTCCATTCACTCCCCAGACCAGCTGGTTTCTCTCAGATCTCACTCCATACCTGATCCTGCCCCAATTTTCCCCTTCCCCTCCCTTCAGCCACACACTTTCCTCCCTCCCTCAACCTCCCATAATTATTTTAAAGACCTTAGGTAGACTATCATATCACTAGTCATCAGGGAAATGCAAATCAAAACAACCCTGAGATTTCACCTTACACCAGTCAGAATGGCTAAGATTAAAAACTCAGGAGACAGCAAATGTTGGAGAAAGAGGAACACTCCTCCACTGCTGGTGGGGTTGCAAATTAGTACAACCACTCTGGAAATCAGTCTGGAAATACCTCAGAAAACTGGGCATGTCACTTCTGAAAGTTCCTGCTATACCACTCCTGGGCATATACCCAGAGGATTTCCCAGCATGTAATAAGGATATATGTTCCACTATGTTCATAGCAGCCCTATTTATAATAGCTGGAAAGAACACAGGTATACCTCAACAGAAGAATGGATGCAAAACATGTGGTATATCTACACAATGGAGTACTATTCAGCCATTAGAAACAATGAATTCATGAAATTCTTAGGCAAATGGATGGAGCTGGAGAACATCATACTAAGTGAGGTAACCCAGTCTCAAAAGATCAATCATGGTATGCACTCACTAATAAGTAGATATTAGCTTGGAAAACTGAAATATGCAAAACATAATCCATACTTCAAATGAGGTACAAGAAGAACGGAGGAGTGGCCCCTAGTTCTGGAAAGACCCAGTGTAGCAGTATAAGACAAAACCAGAACAGGGAAGTGGGAAGGGATGGGTGGGAGAACAGAGGGAGGGAAGGGGGTTTATGTGACTTTCAGGGAGTGGGGAACCAGAAAAGAGGAAATCATTTGAAATGTAAATAAAAAATATATCGAATAAAATTTAAAAAAAAAAGACCTTATAAGTCTTGAGTTCTTAATATATTTTGGATATTAGCCCTCTATCAGATTGATGCAGCATTACTGAGGAACCTTTTCCAATCTGTAAATTGCCAGTTTGTCCTATTTACAATGACCTTTGCCTTTCAGAGCTTTTTAATTAAAAGGGATTCCATTTATCATTTATCCATTTATTGTTGATCTTAGAGCCTGAGCCATTGGTGTTCTATTCAGAAAAATTTCCCCTGTATCAATGTGTTCACACTATTTCCCACTTTCTCCTCTATTATATTCAGTGTATCAGGTTTTATGTTGAGGTCCTTGATCCACTTGGACTTGAGCTTTGTGCAGGGTGATAAATATGGCTCAGTTTCCATTCTTCTACATGAAGACCACTATTTAGACAAGCAAGAATAGCTAATATCAATGCTCTTCAAACTATTCCACAAAATAGAACCAGAAAGAACACCACTTAATTCATTCTGTGAAGCCACACAAAGACCTAACAAAGAAAGAGAACTTTGGACCAATTTCACTTATGGACATCTACACAAAAATACTCAATAAAATTCTTTAAAAAACAACATTTACCATGATCAAGTAGGCTTTATCCCAGGGATGCAAGGGCGTATATATATCATCAACATAATTCACTATACAAACAAACTTAAACAAAAAATGATCATCTCAATAGATGCTGAAAAAGCCTTTGACAAAATACAATACCCATTCATGTTAAAAAATCATGCTAAAAGTCTTGCACAGATTAGAAATTCATGACACATACCTAAACATAATAAAAGCAACATACAACAAATTAACAGCCAACACCAATTAAATAGAGAGAAACTTGAAGCAATCCCACTAAAATCAGGGACAAGGAAGGTTGCTCATGCTCTTACTATCTATTCAATATAGCACTTGTAGTTCTACCTAGGGCAATAAAGACAACAAAAGACCAAGGGGATATGAACTGGAAAGTAAGAAGTCAAATTATCACTACTCATGGATCATATGATATACAAAAATGATCCCCCAAAATTCTGCTAGCAAATACTTACAGTTGATAAACAACTTCAGCAAAATGGCTGGATATAAAATTAACTCAAAGAAATCAGTAGCCCTCCTTTATACAAATAATAAACAGGCTGAGAAAGATATACAGGAAACAACTCTCACAATAACCACAAATAATATAAAATATCTTGGTGTAAGACTAACCAAGCAAGTGAAAGATGTGTATGACAAGAACTTCAAGTCCCTGTAGCAGGAAATTGAAGAAAGCAATACATATTTTTATCCTGGGTATGCTGAGAGTTAACTTGTAAATGGTAACAGAGATAATCAAAGGCTTTAACACACCCCTTTAGATAAGTCATAGCTATGCCCTGAGAGAGGATGCAGTTGATGAATGGTGCCTGGGGTTTGTAATGACAGTCCTTTTACTCAAGCAAAAGTTTACAGTAGTGACGAGTGCTGCAGCTTGCAATCTCAGAAAGCAGGTGCTGAGATGAAATTGGGTATTAATAATACTTTTTAGCTATCAGCAGCTGTGAAATTGATGTTTAGAAGCAGGCTAGGGCAGAGCGAGAGCTGAATTGTGTCAACCCTCTGTCATCCACTGCAGAGCTCTGAAGGCCTCTAGCTTCAGGAATTTACTCATGGTGATGCAAAAGATAAGGTCCTTCTCTACTCCCATCAGAACTATCCAGTGACCTGGAGCATCATTTTGTATCACATAACTATTTGCAGTTCAGGACAATGAGTGAAGTGATGACAGGCCCTCAAAACACCTGATCATCCCAGAATGATACACATGATATATCACCAACAGGAGATTTAAGGAAGGGGCAATTGTGTGTGTATACTTAAATACAATTAAATATCAAACTGAAGAAGGAAGTTGAAGGGATAGATCAGGGTGGGAAGAGGAAAATAACGTTAACCTGATTTCAAGGAAAAAAGTGGAGGAATTAAAGAGGAATATTTCCCCCATCCAAAGTTGTTGTTTTAGTTTAACACTGCTGCTCTCAGAGATTATATTGAGACTTTAATATTATTCTCTTGGCCTTTACACACTGTTGGTTTCATATTTCTTGACATGACTGATTGGAATAAAGTAGCTTAATTTTTTTTTTTAGGTATAGTCATACTTAATTGTTGTTGTTGTTGCTTATAATAGGACACTGTGGCCATGGCAACATATAGAACACATTTGTATGGGACTTAAACTTTCAGAAGGTTAGGGTCTAGGAACAACAGGGTGGGGACCCCTGCAGCAGGAAAGCAGGCAGGCATGACACTGGAACAGTAGCAGAGAGCGCATATCTTGATATAGAATCATAAAGTAGAGATGGATAACTAGGAATGATATGGGCAAATGACACTCCACCTCCAAGCCTCTTAACCCTCCCCAAAGAGTTCTACCAAGTAGAATCCAGCTAGTCAAACATCTAAGCCTATGGGGACCATTCTCATTCAAATCACCCCAGTAGGGAACACAGTATGATGGAGAAGGCAAAACAGACCTGCCTAGCTTAATGTGTGAGTTGCACCATACACTGGCTGCATCGCAGGCATCATGTCATTTTTCCTTTGCTCTCAGTGGAATTTACACAAATATATATATATATATATATATATATATATATATATATATATATATATATATATAAGCAAACTTACTCCCATGTTATTTCAGTTCTGTTCAACTGTCTTTCCTTAATGGCAGCATCAAGACCTGGCTTAAGGCAGACTTAGGACCAGTTGACAGCCAGTGCAAGCTTGTCACATCCCATAAGTAAATAAAAAGGTACCAACTGAAAGGTTTTTTTTTTCATACTTTCTGAATCAAATTCATTTCAACAAAGATGTACAGAGAAACCAGAGCACACAAGAATGCTTTGAGCTTATTATACATATATTCTACCTCACTTTTTTAAAGTCTCCTTTATATCTATAACCAAAACCACACTCCTGGTGTTTTGTTTTGTTTTATTTTTTTTATGGGATGTGACATTTTGGTGCCTTTCCAGGAATTAGACATGCTTTCCATAAAAGGAGAGCTTTACTTATAAGTGTTGGTACCGAGACCTGTGAGGCCTGTGACGTCATATAGGTGACAATTAGAACAGTGAAACTATAGGCCTGTTGCCAAGGCAACAACCGCCATGTACCCAGAATTCAATGGCCCACCTTTACCTGTAATTTACCTTATCACCCGTATATAATTGGATAGCGTTTCTCCCCCTCTCTCTCTTTTCCTTCCTTCTTCCCACCCGCTACCACCCTATCCCCATCTTAAATAAAGTCCCACGTGGAACTGTTTGGCCTGGTGTATCTCATTGCGGCCGATATCTCCACTGCATTCCTGCAGCCCACGCTGTGGGCAGACAGGTGACCTGTGCTGCAGTGTAGGCAGACGACCTGCATAGAAAAACCAACAAGTTCTCATTTATTTCATTAAAATGAGAAGAAGAATTTAAAGGTGCCAGAGGACAAATTAGAAAAGAGGGAAAATGGATTAAAAGGTGATTGAACAGACATTCTCATAGTGTTCTTGATCTATGCTACGCATGTGTACATCCCATCTCATTTTACATACATCATTGGACAAATGTTTGTACAGGAATGAAACAAAGATAGTGGTTTAACAGAAAACTAGAAACCAATTTCAGGAAATAAATAAATGTTTTAATGATTATAAACACTTCACTAAACTATTTTACTCATCTCAAAAAAAAAAGACGCAATAGAGTCTTCACAGCAGTTTTCTAGTCATGGAGAAATGAGGTTGGAGATACAGACGATAAACAGAACAGAAAAAAAAAGCATATGACCTTCTTAGGTTCTCACAAAGTGGGGTAATCAGAAGAAACAGCTTTATGGTCTCTCTTTCAAAAAGTTGGAAGAAGGTATTTTGGATATTTGCATCACCAATCAATGATGAATATCTGAGAATGGATGGAATGAATGAGAATGAGGTGGATGTCTAAACTAAACATCGTGTGAGGAACACAAGTATCAAACCATCATATGGCTCCCCACTAATATGGGCTATTTCCATGCATTTGTGTATCACTTAAAAATAAATTTAACTTTACTAAAATTGGGAAGTCATAATTCCAATTATATTTTCACTCAGTGGGTATGTTTATTCCAATAAATCCTGACATGCAGAAACACACTTCTCCCATGGGTCAAAAGCATGGCTAATATTTGCATTTATTTGAAATTCTTCTAAAAATAGGCATAATGTCTTCTCTTGCTTCATTTTATTAATTTTATTTATGTGTTTTGCTTATAAAATACAGACAGTGATTTTTAACCTTAGTAGGATGGGGAGGGATGCAGTCATATGTGGATAAAAGTCATATGTGGATAAAAGACCCCAACATTATTGTAGCCAAGTGTAAATCTATTTAACTTACCTCATCAATGTGTATCCTCCACAGTTTAAGACAGTTTATTTTTATACATCGCACACCTTCAACACATGATTTTCTTCCGTGAGTTAATGTGAAAGCAATAAACCACTTTCTACACCAAATGAAAAAGCTTGCATTTGCCATCACTCTGGACAAACATCTAGTTAGTTACCTGAGAAGGTCCCAGCCTTGTGTGCTATAGTAATAAACTAAAGATCAGATATTAAAGATGCATAGTACCTATACTTTCACTTAAATCATGCCCAATTTAAATAATTATGACCAAACCTAAAGTTATGTCTTATACCATGACTCACAATCACCAAAGCATTGTCTTCCCAGTATAAATAAGTTCAGTGGCACATTATCCTATCACTAGGGAGATCTTCCTATACTGAGTTGTGACTTGATGATGAACTTATGAACTGTGATTGAAGAAGTCTATGGAAGAGGTTTTATTCCAATGATAGTAAATGATCACTTTTATTTACTCTATGAATGGCATCATCTATTATTTTCTATGTATATTTTCCACTAAGTCTCCTCGCCCTACTGGTTTTACTTTAATGATAATTAAACTTTTGGTTAGTGAGCATTTATTAAGTATGAGAGACTTTGCCAAGTACTGTGGCATAGTTATTGAAAGGAGTCTATAGTTCTTAGCTTCCTGGAATCTATATTGTATGAAGAGAAGGGAGGGCAGAGACACAGGCATTAAAATAAATAAGAGAAGAGAAAGGAGTGGCAATGCAAAAAACTGTGTAATGGTTGACAATAATTGTATTAAACATGATTTAAATTTTATGTGTATAAGTGTTTTGTCTGCATGTATGTGTATGGACCATGTGAGTGCAAAGGCTGAGAAGGTCAGAAGAGGGCTCTGGAAGAGCCTAGAGTTAGAGGTGATTATAAATTGCTATGTTGGTGCTGAGGACAGAACCTGTGTCCTTTGGGAAATGAACCAGTACTCTTAATGAGCTGAGTTATTCCTTCAGTGCCAATAATGTTTAGGCTGTGAGTGAGTGGTTTACCCAGTGAACATTGAGCACATAGCATTTACAAATGAGAGTTCCATAAATCTACCCAAAGTTCATACAAGTCTTTCCTTATACTTATTTTAGTAGAATGGACCTTAAATTATGGTTGAATAAGGTTATCTATAATGATGGAAACATAATATAATCTAATGTGCAGAATACAAAAACAGCCAAGCATTTCCTCAAATGGTTTCATAGACTGTCACCACAATCCTGACTTGGTCATTATTTATGACTGACAATTGGGTGTTTGGGAAACTTTTCAGGTCAAAAGCTACCAATCTGGATATCAAAATATAAACCCAAGTCTATAGTCTTAAGGCCAGGTAAGAAAACTGAGGCCTAGAATGACTCCTAAAATCTTATTATTTGCCCTCACCAAAGATTAATGTTTGACAAAGGAAAAAATGGAGATTAGCAGGATCAGGGGGTGGGATGTTGGGGGGGGGCTCTCTATTAAGTACTAGAGACCCAGGAGGTGAGAGACTCTAAGGACTCAATATGGGAGAACTTATCCAAAATGCCCAACATTGGGCAGATGAAACTTGAAGAGTTCACCTCCAGTAGGTAGATAAGGCTTCAAATGGAGGAATAGGGTTACTAGCCCATAGTCAAAATTTCTGACCCAGAACAGTTTCTGTCTAAAAGAATTGCAGGGACAAATATGGAGTAGAGACTGAAGGAAAAAAGTCCAACGACTAGCCCAACTTAGGATCCATCTCATGGGAGAGCACCAAGATCTGACACTATTACTGAAGATATGGTACGCTTACAGACAGCCTGGCATGGCAGTCCTCTGAGAGGCACTACCAACAGCTGACTGAAACCGAAAAAGATACTTCAACGAACCATTATACTGAAGTTGGGAACCCTTATGGTTGAATTAGAGCAAGGATTGAAGACCTGAAAAAGAGCGTGACCCCATAGGAAGACCAGCAGTCTTAACTAACCTGGACACCAGGGAGCTTCCAGAGGCTGAGCCACCAACCAGGAGCCACACAAGGGCTGGTCTGAGGCCCCTGGCACAAATACAGCATCAGATGTCAGTGGGAGAAGATGCATTTAATCCTCTCTTTAAGAGAGACACTTCAGGCCTCAGGTAAGGTGGAGGGACAGAGCACCCTCTCAGAGGCAAGGAAAAGGAATGGGATGAGGAACTGTGAGATGGGGGACAATTACTGGAATGTAAATAAATAAAATAATGTTAATAAATTAAAAATAAATGAAAACAAAAATATTTCTGTTTTTGTGTTTTATATACTTAGGATCACCCATAAGAAGGCTTGCTTCTTATGGAAGGTAGTGGGAGGACATAGGTGACACTGATGCCAGTAAGCTTACCTAAGGTACAACCCCTCCTTTTGCCATTTCTATTCTCAAGATCCACTCAATCTAAGTAGCACCTCATCAAACAGCCATCTTCTCATTTAGCATGTGAAAGGACCTCTGCCTCAGGCTATCTTTCCTGCTTTCCTGACTTTCATCTGTGCTTGCAGCTGTTGTCTCACAACTCTTCTCCTTTGTGTTCATGTGTGTCTCAATTCAAACAATCCAAGATAACTGCTACATCCAAGGACAACAGAAGACAGCAATGTAAGTGCCAAGAAGAAAGCAGGCAGCTGACAGAATAGAAGACAAAGATGAATCTCAGCAGCAAGAAACAGGATGATGTTATCATAGCAAAAGAAAAATGGCTTCTAAAAGCATGAGATAATGAATAACAACTTCCTCTTCTTAGGTTTGGCATTAAGCCAATTGCATTAGAGACCTAACTGGTGAACTCTTATATTCACGCTATAAGGGTGATAGAGTAATGCTATCACTATCTTGTTCTGTTTTAAAGAAAAAACAAATAGCAATCAAGCAGGGTCTTAAACTTTTGCATGGTCATTGAATGAATATGTAAAGCTGGAAATTAACCTCAGGTTTATATGTGATTCATAGATTGATATCTGGTGGACAAAATGTATGTGATCCAATAATTATCCACCCAGGACACTTTTAAGTCTAAGTCAGGAAATGGTACTAATATGGCAAGATGAGAGATGTAAATTGGGATCTGTATTGTCCCTAAGAAGAACATCTCAGGCATCCTGCCGACAGAGGCCATAGCAGGGCAAGGAAGTAAAAAGAAGTTAGCAATGTTCTAAAAGGAAAAAAAATAGGGTGAAAAATAGACAGAAAACAAGTAAAATCATTTTATCTAAAACATTCTCCAAAAGGGAACAATTCTGCAAAAGTAAAAGGGAACCAAAGAGGGCCCTAGTTCAAGCTTAACTGTGAACTATGCTAGCAAGGATGATGTGTCCTTATTCCTCTGTGCTTCTAACATCACAAAGAGACAATTTGATTTCCTAACAAAGAGTCAGAAAGAAATTCCTTCTACAGATAGACTGACTCTAGAGTGAGAGTAACAGAATCATGATCAACATAAAATAAAAATAGTGAGACAATTAATAATAGGAGTGAGTTGTGGGTTGATATTTATATTTTCTGCTCCCTCAAGAGGGGTGCCGATACTCAGGTGAGGTCAGGTGAAATCTTAAGTCAGTTAAGGCTAGAGCCTGTGATTGAGCAGTAGAAGATAAAGATAAAGGTGGAGCTAAAAGTTGTAGAGAGGGAAAAGAGGAAGGAAAGACAGAAAGTGACAGAGGATAGAAGAAGATGGAGGAAGATGAAGACGAGCTGTGGCCATGTGGCCTGAAGGAGCCACAGGGATTTTCTAGATAGACAAGAGAAATGTAGAGTACATTTGTCCAATCTAAGTGTGTAGCTTGTATTTATATGAATTGGGTTTTGGGGTTTTTGTGGGGGCATTTTGGGGTTGGAGATTTATCATCATAAATATGGCTGGTATATTACAAGTCTCTAGTGTTATCATTTTACTGGACTAAGAGGATCTGAGCAAGTGGTAGCTGGCTTTCTTCAGGCAAGCCACAGGAGTGGTTGGCCTGGGAAGTGTGAGTGACCTGGCAGTTAGCTGGCCCCTGGAACCTTGGGGTTGGGCAAGACCACTAGAGCTGGCAATTAGCTGTTTTACCGTGCATAGTTTTTTAATAACTGCATGCTACAGTACTGATTAGCAGCAGATTGCCTTGGTGGCCCAGTGAAGTCTATAAACATGATATTTTACAGACAGAGGCGAAAGAAAAAATGTCTCCTGGGAATAACGGACCTCTCTATAGAAGGGTCCATTATTTCAGCTCTTTTGGAAGCTGAAAATCTCAATTGGTAATCTGATGGCTGGGGCATGGTATTGTAAGACCCCCAAAAACCAAGGGTGCCCCAGCACCCCTCGCCTCAGAAGGCGACACCCAAGTCACTCGCAAGAAATGGTCTCGATGCAATAACATGAGGATTTCTTTATTCCAGAATTACACCAATTAGAGGACTGTGGACCCCGAATGCAGAATTGGGTCAGCTTTTATAAGTTTACAACAAAGCCCGCAAATCACCAACCAATCATTCCTTAGCATCGAGAGTCTGCCAATCACAAACAAGTCAAGGAGTGGAGGACAGAGTGGAGGACAAAAATCACAAGCAAGGCAAGGGGTGGAGGACAAATTATGCATGGAATGGGGAAGTACAGAATGAGGAAGTCAGGCAATAGTTTATGCCTCAAGGAAGGTTAGAGATTATCTGGAGCAAACGTTCTTGGGGTATTGTATAGTTAAACATTGGAACTAGAACAGGGTGAGCTATCTTTCTCTCAAGCTGAAAGCAGAAAAGCAAGTTATTCTGTGTTGGGCTAGTTGTTTAGGGGTCTAAAAACATTGAGTTGGGGTCTCTCAGTATAACCAAGCAAATATAGATATGTATGAATTCATCTTGTAGCCAAAAAATTCTGCTTTGCTTTGCTCCAACCATTTATGTTATTACCTTAGAAAAGGCATTCCAAAAATTCCAGTCACAAGTTCTTTTTTTGGTTCTTTTGTCACTGCCTTTCAGGGCAGGTGGATCCTGGAACTATGGGGCCAGACTAAGGATATTTACATCTGAATAATCTTAGGAGGTCTTTGCCAAACAAATGAATATTGGGCAAGGTAGAAAGAATTTACATTTGAGTTGGTTCCCTAGCTACCTTTCCCCACAAGTTAATCCAGTTCTGTCTTTAACTCTTGATTTTGCTTGCAGACAGGCTATCTCAGGCCCACTTGAATAGCAAGGGAAGTTTATGAGGAACTGCCCTTTTGTGTTACAGGCCTCAGGCAGGGAGTCCTTGAGAAAAACAACCTTTCTTAGCTTATCTAGGTGTGATTCAGGATACAGTGTATACTTAATACGCAGGAAGACTCAATTTAGACTCAGAAAGATTTTTTTCTACTCAGAGAGAGACTCTCAGAGGAAGAATGAGTTAGTTCATTTCAGGCTGGGCGTAAGGGCTAAAGGCCGCTTAATTTACCAGGCTGGCCCAAAAAGCTGCAACCAGTTAGCTTTACCAAGCTGGAGGCTAGAGGCTGCTACCCGAGCTAATCACTGGAGCTGATCACCCAGGGCCTATGATGGCCCAGAACTCCAGGCCTATGATGGCCCCAGGCGCGGCACAGAGAAGAATAGACTGGCAGACTAGGCAGAAATACTCTTGAAAGACAGCACAAGCCAGGCAGCTTCCCAAGCTCTACAATGCCGCCATTTTCGCCAGGAGGCTAGTCACAGGAACCATCCTTCTTCAGCTCCCAAGTCAGTGTGACATCAAGACCAAGATGAAGAAGTAGTTTAGCTGCATGGATCCTGGACTTTGGGTAAACACCCTGTATTGCCTGAGAAAGCCAGGCTAGCCTTTTACAGATGCACGTGGTGTTTAATTTGAGATGTTAACTTGACTGGACTTTAGGAGATACCTGAAAAATACATTCAGATTTCAAACCACCTCTATTGTCATGTCAGTTTGTCACTTTTCGCCGGACCTATGTCTTCCTGGACCAAAGAATCCTGGTTATCCTGCTGCAGACCCATGATCTGTAACAGCAGATAACCTAAAGAGCTCAATTAAGAGAGATGTTCAATCTGAAAGGTAGAAAATACAAAATAATAACATGATCCAAACACGACTGGATTAGATCTAGGTCACCTGTGGCAACCACTAATTAAGACAATACACATTTTAAAATTTTATAAAATTAACTATTAAATGTGTATTTAATGCCTAGCACTCTAAAATAAGCTCGGTTGATTTATTCCTACTACCAATATCTGATCTGTGGTAGTTGTATGTTTAAAAATCCTGGAAAGACAAATTTACTCAGACTACTTCAGTCCAATGTGGGAAATAAATGAACTGCCTCATACCCAGAGTAACAAAACTGTTGATTTTAAGGAGGAAGACAGAAAGTAGACAAAATTCTTGTGATTCCAGAGACCTATTTTCTTTCCAGGAAGTTGATGCAGGAAAAAAAATTCTAGAGGTGAGATATCAATTCAACTCTCCGTTTTAAGAAATTTGGGGAAATGTTTTATTAGAAGTAGAAATGGGTGCAAAGTGATAAAAATATAACTATCAACACAGTAATCGTCTACAGACCTTGACATTCTTTTAAGCAAAGGAAGCATTTAGTGCCAGACCCTAACAATTTCAATATCCTTTCAGGGCTCAAGGTTGCTTTCTTCCATAGTTGGTGACTTGTTCTACACTGTTCTCAGTCCCAAAAGGGAGAAATGACTGATATTGCCTGTCTAACTTCTCTCCTTCTTCTATTGGCAAATCATCCCTCCTTTTTTGACCTCCCTACCCATCTTTTCTGAGGTCCAGTATGGTTGCTATTATAGAGCTAGTAATTTGACAGAAAAACTGGCCTTCAAAATAAAGTTCCATTTTTCAAATAGGCACAGTAACAAGCTGTCTTCTCTGTCTTTATAGCCACAGACAAACACTACCCCTGCTTTAATCAGATAAGCCTCTCCTTAAAATGAACAGAAAGACTCATAGTTGCACAGCACACTAAGAACAAGGGATAGATAAGTGCTTACCCTAAATAATACAGTTATCCACTACCATTAAAGCTCAGTGAACAATACAGAAGAGAGTGTGAAAAAACTTTTTGAACGTGAGAGATAGACAAAAGATCTGCAAATGTCTTTTACTTGGAAAGACACTCCGTTGCAATTATGAAGCCAGTTGAAGATGACTGACAGAAAATGTCTTTGGATGTTCTTTTGGTCATAGTGTTCAGTCAGAGATCTTTTTAAAAAAAATTACAGGTCCTTTGCATATAAATTATGGCTTCTATTTTTGTATTTGTATGGGACTCCTGTACGTGACAGCATGTGCGTCTCTGTGTCTGTATGTTTATTATGCTTTTTATTTGGGATTTTTTCTTTCTCTTTGTCTTGTCTCAATTTGTTGGCTTCAGCTTTGATTTATTTTATTTGTTATTATTCCTTAGACATTTTGATTGTTTCCTAAAGAGAGACAAAGAAGGAGTGGATCCTGATGGGAGGAAAGGTGTGGAGTAGCTAGAAAAGTAGAGAGAAGGGAAATTGTAATCAGAACATATTACAGGGAAGAAATATTCTTAATAAGAAAAAAATATATATATAAACACCTTTCCCTCCTAAGGCCTATAATTTCCCTGGCACAGATTGGCTAAGCTGTCAGTTCCAGGCATAGATTCCTTCTTGTGGAGCAGGTCTCCAATCCAACCACAGGGCAGTGGTTTTTACTATACAAGTAGGGTCATTATTTCACAAGTAGCTATATCTTGCTTGGCAAATGGGTCTCATAGGCCATAGGATAAATATAGGTATAATTGCTCCTGTCTTTTCTCTCCCAGCAGCATGCATTGCATCTCCCAGGATTATGAAAACCAGCAAGTAGACAAGAAAATTTTAGTAACATTTTATCTTGACTTTTTTTAAATTTCATACATCCATGGTTTGAGGTATCTTCAACAACACTGTCTCCTTTTCCGGTGGACCACTAGGAAACAGTCAAGGGCCTATATTGTTTTTGGCTCCTCTGATATTTTTTGATCAACTGCCCCTAAAATAAAATCATCTCACCCTTGCTATTGAAGTTTCATTTAATAACCTGCAACTGCTGGAAACAGGTTTTCTAGGCATGCTTCAAAAAATTTGTAAGTAGTAATTGCTTATATTATGGTAATTTGGGTCCTCCTGAAACTGCTCACAGGAGTGTTACCATGTAACACACTCAGGTATCCTGTACCCAGTTGGTCCGGATTGGTAAATAAAGATGCAGACAGCTAACGTCTGGGCATTGCAGACCGAGGTGGGACTTTTAGGATGCCAGTGCAGGGGAGAGAGGAAAGAGCAGACAAAAGGAGATCTTCCATGCTGTGTTTTTGGGGGGTGGTAGTATGGAATAGAGAACATAATTGCCATGTTAGGAGCCCAAAAGAGCTGCCCGACTGTGTCCAGCACAGCAAAGACAGAAAATAGACGTTAGTAAGCAATGACTTGGGAATATCAGAAAGAGGTGGATTAGCCAGGTGGAGGTGCAGAAGTAGCCCAGCCATTATTCAGCTCTTTAAGACATATAAAAATATATAGGCTGTGTGTATGTTTCTTTCATTCAGGAACCCAGGACACTGAGGGATCAGTTTGAGTAATTTACATGTATAGTGCTACAACAAGTTGTATTTAATTTTTTATTATAAAATAGTAATTTTTTATGTTACCATTTCTTCCACCTTCTTGAGTCTTCTCTTCTCCATCTACTTCCTATTTAAACAATTAAAGCATTCCTCTCACAATGTCTTCTTTCTACTTTCCCATTTTTGGTTAGGCACTCCAAATTGAACATATTAAGTAAAATTTTATAGGATCTATATATAAAGCTAATGGGTTTCTTTTGTTTGTTTGTTTCTGGGTTACTTCATTCAATATAATTTTCTAGTTCCATCCATTTATCTACAAACTTTATAATTTTCTTTTTCTTATAGCTGGATAAAATCCTTATTATATGTATGTATACCACTTTTTCATTTCACCTTGGCTGATTTCTTGTTACTAGATATTGTGAACAGAGACATGGTGAACATGAGTAAGCAAGTATCTCTGAGGTAGGAGTCTTACCCCTTAAAACTTACCCCTTAAGACCCTTACCACTAATTAGGCTATATGGACACATCAGTATTCATCAGAATGACCTTTGAGAGTTCCCAATATTCCAACCTCAGGACTGTAGCCAGAATGCTTGAAGGTTCTTAAAGTGCTTCAGGGAGTGTTCTACCTATAGCGGTCATTAATTTAAAATACTTCCAAAGGAGAGTTGCTTCCCTGAGTGCATCATGCATGTCATACCATAGATATACAGTGTCCTGGCTAGTATTAAGCCAGCATGACACAAGCTATATTCCTCAGAGAGGAGGGAGCCTCAACTGAAAAAAGAAATCTCAGTAAGACAGAACCAAGAGCAAGCCCATGGAACATTTTCTTAATTAGTATTTGGTGTGTGTGTGTGGTGGGGGTAGGGGTCAGCTCGTTGTGTGTGGGGCCACCCTGGACTGGTGATTCTGGATTCTATAATGAAGTAGATTGAACAAGTCATGGATTGTGAGCCTGTAAGCAGCACTTATCTATGACCTTTGTATCAGGTCCCATCTCTAGGTCCCTGCCCTGTTTTAAGTTCTTGTCTAGACCTCCTTCAATGATGAATAGTGATATGGAAGTGTAAGCCAAATGAACCTTTTTCTTTCCAAACTTCTTTGGTCAAGGTGATTGATCACAGCAATAGTAACCCTAACCAAGGCACATAACAATACTAAATCCAGTTTATATTTTAGCAAATTAAGGTAAAAAGAAATATTATCCAAGCTCTTATTTTGAATAATGACAAATCAATGACTGATAAATCAAAGAAATGGTTTTGGGGGTTTGGGACATTCTCTAAATTTGCTTGAGCTACATTATAATTATCCATTATTATTTAGCAATTGAGATTCTCTGGCCTCTACTTCTCTACTCCTGTAAGCTAAGCAAACATCTCTAACACTAAGAATAGTGTCAATAACCTTAGAAGTGATTTTTAACTACCTCTGTGTCATGCATTGTCATGACAAAGATATTACACTTTTTTGTACTGGCAGCATACACACAATGTACCAACTTGGATCAATATATGCACAAGACTAGAAGAAACTGTTCTGTTCAAGGGGCTATAAAATATTCTTTGCATTCTGAACCAAGGTCAGTTGAGCAAAGAGGAGATAGCAGGCAAAAGTGGAGATATATGAGCATGAGCAAGTACGTTTCAGGGAAGAAACACAACAGTTAGGCGGAAAATGTGAAGTGATCAGTACTATAGATACCCCATTCAAAGTCATCCCCAAGAAACTGCATTTTGCATGGTCCTCAAAATTTACTTTTAAAACCATTATAGAACAAGGTGTTCTCCTTCCCTATTTAAGGGAATTGGAATTTTTTTCAAGGTGAGCTTTTAATTAAAAAGGAAAAAAACAAAAGTGAACATTGTTCATGGCCGAATTGTAGGTTTAAGCTTGGTGTTGCTGTTCTTGCAAATCAAATTGTAACTATGCAATAATCGAACTATTCAATAAGCATGTGTGTTTTGTGAACTTCCAGTACAAGAAGCAATGCAAGCGGTTAAAGTTGTTTCACTCTGCTCCTTTTAGGCACTATCAGACTTAAAATTTGAATAATGTAAACTTTTCTCAGGGGACACTGAAACCCTGAAGAGGTATAAAATGAGAAAGCAGAATAAATGGATATAATTACAGTATTAAAATTCTCCCAAGATGACCCAGAATCACTTATGGGCTTCTGGATTAATCACTGAGCCAGTTCAGCCACAGATGCCTCTGGAGGCTATTTGTCATCATTCCATACTGCACTTGCATAGTGGAGGATGTCCCAGTGTGGAGCCACCCACACTTTTGTGTTTGTGATAAATAGTGGGGACTCCTCAATGTGCTAAGTCTACTCAAGTAATCAGGCCTAATCCTGAGCATCTCATTTTATTCAATATGACAGTTCTTTGAATTAGGTCTTATTCTTATTTCATTTTTGTAAAAGACAGAACCAGAATTCAGCAGCATTGTGTTGTCTGGCCAAGATGACATTCTCAGAATATAGTGGAAGTTTTGAAAAATTACCACTATTTTAAAATATGATAGACACTTGTTTACCAATTTTATCACAAATGATTGTTCATTAAGCATCCCTTACATTCCAATACCTATGGATGTCTTGTCTTGAAATCAATAAGTTAATTTCTACAGGAAATAAAATGTGTTGTCATCAGAAACACATTAGAATATTATGTGATAATTGAATAAAATGGTTAGATAAGGCCGAAAATTAAAGTAAATTATATAGAAACTTAAAGGAGGAAGTTTCAACTGGAGCTCTTTGGGAAACCTTTACTCCACATGTAAGTTTTGAACTAGATTGGAGGAAAAAATTGGAAAGATTAGTAGAAGGATGGAATTTTCTAGAAGTAAATTAGAGAAAGGAGGGTAAGAATACTTCTAAGATAGACAGGCATGAGCAGAAATGTGATGGCAAAAAAATCAGTTAAAAGAAACTCTCATCCATAAATCTGCAATCAGGGGTCAACACGTGAGGCTGCGACTTTAGTCTTGAGCTTGTTTCTCAATCACTACAGAAAGAGCTTGACATGTTTTACATGGAGAAAATACAGTCAAGTTCCAAATCTGTTTTTTTCTAAATCAAAATGTGAGAACATAGAACATTCTGGCTTTAAAAAATTCCTCTGTGGGTATGTGCCTAGACTTATTTCCCCTTGTTATACCATATCTGGTTGATATCCTTGGGACAACTTCTCTTTTTGTAAGGGAAAGAGAGGTACAGTGGATCTGGAGGAAAGAGGAAGTTGACTGGGAGAACAGGAGGAAGAGAAGGCTACAGTCAGGATGTATTCTATGAGATAAGAATGAAATAAAAGAAGAAAATAAAGACAATTGCCTCTATTCTGACTTAAGTGGTTTTATGACGTACACATTCTATCAAAGCAATTTTAATTCACCTATATATTAGTAGACATCAGTGCTTACTATGTTTGTTACTGAGAGCCTCTTTAATAATTATCTCCACCAATCAGGAAAATATACACTCAATAATACAATGAGAAGCACTGTGTGCGTCCTCTCAAATTTTGCAAAATAAAAGGTCATACTGTTGTGAACAGACACCATGACAAAGGCATGTCTTATAAAGGAATACATTTAATTGGGACTGGCTTACAGGTTCCAAGGCTGAGTTCAGTTTCATAAAGGCAGGAGCTTGGCAGCATTCAGACAGGCATGACATAGGAGATGTTGAGAGTTAATCATCTTCATACAAAGGAAGAAAAGGATCAGACTGACTCCCATGTGGCTAAGAGAAGGGCCTCGAAGCATACCTCTACAGTGACACCCTTCCTCCAAAATGGTCATACCTACTCCAATAAGGTCTCACCTCCTAATGGTATCACACCCTGGGGCAAGCATATATAAACCACCACATTCCACTCCCTGACCCATGTAGGCTTGTTCAAACATATGAGTCTATGAAGGCCATACCTAAACATGATGCAAAAATACATTCAGTACATCAAAAGTCTATAGCACTCTCAAAAATGTTAAAAGTCCAAAGTTCAAAGACTTTTTTAAGATTCATTCAATTACTTAACAAGAGCCCCCTAAACAGTCAAAATCAAAAAGCAGGTCACATACCTTAAACATCTCAGGATACACATTACTATGCCAAATCATAGTGATGAAATAATGGACCAAACAAGATAAAAAACAAACTGGGTAAACAAACTCCCAACTCTAGGTCTCCATATCTGATATCAAAGTGTTCTTCAGATCTCCAAGTCCTTTCATCTCTGTTGACTGCAACAAACTTCTTTGTCCTGGGCTGGTTCCACTCTCTGTTAGCAGCTTCCTTGGCAGATACCCATGTCTCTGGCATCTCTAACATCTTGGGGTTTCCAAGGCAACTTCAACATTAGAGCTTCTTGTTCTGATGTCTAAGATCCACATATGATCTTCTAGGCTTCTCAAAAGAGCTTGGGTTACTTCTGAATCTCTGCCCTCTATAGCACTTTTGACCTTATTCCAATGTTGTTTCTGTTCTTGGTGATCACACAATGGTATTGGTATTTACAAAAGGATGGGGTCTTCTGCTGCAACTAGAATTCAATACTAGCCTCTTATTGGCTCTCTTCATGGTGCTAAGCCTCAACATCTTTGCACGACCCCTTCAGTCCTAGGCCTTCAACTTCAATTGAGGCTGCACTTTCCCCAATAGCTTTCTCACAGTGCCAACCCTTAGCTGTTCTTCATGACCCCTTCATGCCTTCAAAACTAGTACCATCTGGGTGATTCTTACACATCACCAAGTCCCACTACAGCATGAGGTAGACCTTGGTTATCTATGGAACACAGCTCATTTGTGCTGTCAGAACAACACTTCCCAGATGATTTCACCTTAGTGATGGTGGTCTCTTCTTAATCTCCACCAATTTCTTAGCTCTAACTAACCATCATAAATTGTCCCAGTAGTCTCCTTTTGGCTCCTCTTGGCTATGAAGCTAAAGGAAAATGACCAAAGCTGCTAAGTTCTGCTGTTTTCTGAGGCTGGAACATGCCCCCCCCCCCCATCCCTTGTTATATTACATTATCACCAGCTTTCTGTTTTCCAATGATTTCTTTCACTTCCTAAGCTTGACTGACTGTCCTGGAACTTTCTCTGTAGACTGACCTTGAAGTCAGACATCTGCATGTTCCTCCTGAATGCTGGGATTAAAGGTGTGTACACCATGCTGAACCAAAGCTTTTCTTTATCTAGAATTTGCTCTATACCAGACTGGCTTTGATCTCAAGAGATCTGCTTGCTTCTGTCTCCTGTGATTAAAGGCCTGCACTACCTTGCCAAGACCTAAGCTTAGCTGGGTGGGATCTTCCTCCAAACTCTCTACTCACTTAATCTGATCTCCTTGAACTCAGGATTTAGCTCCATTGCATTTCCTGGTGCCCTTTTACTCTCTGAACCATACATTTTGCTTTTTTTTCTTTTTTAAGCTTTCTACTTTTCATTAAAAAGCTCTTCATGAGAGTGAACTTTAGTAACCACACAACAAAATTTATACCAGGCTATTTTGAGACTTCCTTTATCAAAACGATTAATCTAAATCTTTTCACCTTAGCGTCAAGCAGACCCTTTGGACAATGGCAAAAAGCAGCAACATTCTTCACGGAAATTTCATAAAAAACAGTCTTTATGCAACATACTAATGTTTTTCTCCACTAAGCCTCATGATCAAGGCTTTCACAGTTCAAATTACCCTCAGCAACAAAGTCTTCTATATTCCTAACAGGATGGTTCATTAAGCCCTACTTAAAACATTTCACTGCTTTCTATATTGAAAGTCCCCAAATCCACATTCTTCTAAACAAAGGTATGATCAGGGCTATCATAGGAATACCACAGTCCCTGGTACTAACTCCTGTCATAGTTAGGGTCTTACTGCTGTGAACAGACACCATGACCAAAACAAGTCTTATAAAGGACAATATTTAATTGGGACTGGCTTATAGGTTCTGAAGTTGAGTTCAATTTCATCAAGGCAGGGGCATGGCAACATCCAGGCAAGCATGGCACAGGAAGTATAAAGAGTTCTATATCTTCATCCAAAGGAAGGCAAGGATCAGACAGTTTCCAAGCCCACCGCCACAGTGACACACTTCCTCTAACAAGGCCACACCCACTCCAACAAGGCCACACCTCCTAATATTGCCACTTCCTGGGCCAAGTAAGTACAAACCACCACAGACATAGATTATAATAGTGTATAATTTAGGGTAAAATAGTTTTTTTTTTTAATGTTGTTGCTTACTTTTTAAAAATGTAAGAAGACTGAGGTGATAGTTCAGTCAGTAACTTGCTGGCCATGTGTGCATGAAGACTGCACTAGCTTATGTTAAAATATGTTTGCTGTGGTAGCATGTGGTTGTAGTCCCATGGCTAGAAAAACAGACAAGCAGACAAGAAGATAATGTCACTGGGGAGCAAGTAGACCCTAATTAGAGAAGTCCAAGCCAGGTGAGAAATTCTCCTCCCAAATAAAAGGTCAACAGATGGTATCTGTCAAATAATGCCTAACATTGATTTCTGGAATTCTTACGCCCAAACCTCCTACCCTATTAGCACGTGCACACATATGTAAATATGTAATAAAGCAAAGAGACAATGACAAAAACTAGACAAATGCTAATTCAAAATAAAATTAAAGAAGTTCTTTCAAAGCACACCCAATGGCAGTAACTACACCTACTTGGCTGTGCTCTATTTCCCCAGGCACAATTCTACATGCATTCCTGAATTCCTGCTGGTGCCAGGGACAATCAGGTAAGACCCCATCCTAATCCTTAGCCTGACAAGTTCCCTTAAAGCACACCCAACAATGGTAAACTGCACCCTGTCACCTCTGCTCCATTTTCTGGCTCACAATTCTGCCAAACACCTATAGACATCAGAGACAAACAAGTAAGATCCCATACCCTCAACACTTTGGCTCCCAAGTTACCATTAAAGCATACCCAATAAGCTTAAAACTGTACCACACCCCCTTAGATTCCATTTTCCAGCCTATAACTCTGCTTGCTTTCCCTGGAGGCCACTCTGGCACCAGGGATTTCAGGGCAAGATGTTACTAGAGAACACAGAGGCAAGGCTAACACCAGAAACCCCAGAGACCATCCAATCCACATAAATTCCAGAGGAGATACTCTACTGGACCTGAACACGGAACCCCAAGCCATTGAGGACAGAGGACAGAGAGGAAAGAAAAATCAGGAGGGATCCAAAAATTACCCATCCTACAAAGATAATAGTAGGGCTTCCTCTTACCCACCAGGAGTTTAATAATGATATAAAGACTTATTAATATTTATTGAAGCTTAGGTGCATAGCTCATCTAAATCATCTGACTATTCTAAGCCACATCCTACCATGTGACTAGTTCCTTAACTCTCTCTCAGCCCTAGTATGTCTGTTCCTCTCCATTTCCAACTGGCAAATCACCCCTGTCTCTGTCTTTTCCTAGAGACCTTCTACCTCTATCCACATGAAAGTTTCACCTTGCATTTCCTGTCTATCCATTGACTATCAGATTTTTGCTTTATTATTCCAATCAGCAAGTGAGGGAGGTGAAAGTTTACAAAACAAGAGGCTGGTGATGAGCCATAGATATAAGAATGCCAATATCCTGCCAGTACTCAGCTCTTTGCCTGTTTGGCAATGGAAAAGTGAATATGAAGAAGCAACCTTCACACAATATACAAAAGGTTACCCCCACAAAAGGAATACTCAGAAATCAGCATCTAAGCTATAATAACCACAAAACTTAGATGACTAAAGACCAGCATAAAAACATATTCAATAAGAGCCAAATATCCTACTCTAGCAATCCCTGGATATTCTAACATGGCTGATACACACACACACACACACACACACACACACAAAATACCTTAAATCTACTCTTATTAAGATGATGGAGGCCTTTAAAAAGAAAAATTTAAAGAAATACAGGAAAATATAACAACAACAACAACAACAACAACAAAAGGACATTAAAAGCTGCAAAGGGAAACCGTCAAATAACATACAAAGGCAGGCTTATGTGAATTGCTCCAACTTCTCAACAGAAACAGACCCTCTTCAAGACAGAACAGTATATACAGATGTCATGCAGTATCTAAGTGACAACAGAAGTCAGCCCAAGGAACAAAACTCTCTATCACCTTGCATCGGGAAAGCAAGATATTTCATGATAAAACCAAATTTAAACAGAATACCCAAGACACAATTCACATATCAAATGACTCCCAAGAATGAGAAAAGAGAGGTCCCTGGTCCTGAAAATGCTTGTTCCAGCATTGTAGGGGAATACAGGGAAGTAGGAGGGGGTTGATAGGAGAATGGGCAGAGGGAAGAGGGCTCAGGGAACTTATGGGGAGGGGTGAACCAGGAAAGGGAAAATCATTTTGAATGTAAACAAAGAATATTGAAAATTTTAAAAATTATAAAAAATAAATAAAAATTACAATGCGAAAAATAAATAAATAAACAGTAACCATTTACCAATCTAGTGCTACAGACAATAGCACTGGAGGAAAATTCCAACCAAAGGTTAACAACCCTGAAGAAACCATAGGAAATAAATAATTTCACACCAGCAAAACAAAAAGACAACACACACACACACACACACACACACACACACACACACACACACCACTACCACCAACATCAAAATGATAGCAATCATTGGTCTTTAATATCTCTCAACATCAATGGGCTCGATTCCTCAATAAAAAGACACAGGCTATCAGAATGGATATGAGAATAGGATCTATTAGTTTGTCACATACAAGGAATACACTACAATATCAAAGACAGTTATTACTTCCTGTAACCAGGTAAGCCATCCAGTGGAGGGATTGGGACACTAACCCAGCTATAAATCCAAAATTTGTCCTGTTACCAGATGTGCATGGGTCAATGATAGAGCAAAATTTGAGGCAATGATGAATCAATAACTGGCCTAGCTTGAGAACTATGCCATGAGAGTATGCACACCCCTGACCCTGCTGATGTTATGCTACTACACTTGCACACAGAAGCCTAGCATAACTTCATTTAGCATCCGATGGAAACTGATGCAGAGACCCTCGGCTAAACATTAAGTAGAGTTTGGGGATCTCATGCAAGAGGAAGAAAAAGGATTTTAAGAACCAAAGTGGTCAAGGGCACCACAAGAAAACGTACAGAATCAACTAACCTAGGCCCATAGTGGCTCCTAAGAGTGAACTGCCAACCAGAGAACATACACGAGATGAACATAGGCTGTCTGAGCATATGTAACAGCTGTGTAGCTGGGTCCTCATTACTACTAAAGTGGCAGCATGGGCTACATTTCCTACCTTTGTATTCCTTTCCCCTTAGTGAACTGGCATGTCCAGCTTCAATAGAAGATCCACCTAATCTTATTGCAAATTGATATGCCGAGGCTGGATGATATCTATGAGAGGACTCCCCCCCTCCTTTTTTTGAGGAGAAAGAGGTAGGAGTGGTAGAAGGGGAAGGAGGTGAGAAAGAAACTGGGAAGAGAAAAGGCAGGGAAACCTATGGTGGGGATCTAAAGTTAATAAAAAACTCATCAAAAAAAGCAAAATAAACTCAGCAACAATAAAAAATATTTCTGTCAAGAAAAGCAATACTTGGAAAGGAGCTGGGGAAAAACTTGACATGGTACAAAATGAAAGTTGTCAGAAAAAGAATAAATGACTTCCTTGAAATGAGCCCTCTATGTGTTAAATGAATGTATTCCTATATGGGAACCCCACCTCCTACATGCTAAACTAATGTATTCCTACATGGAAACGCCTTTGTGGAAGCTCCTTTGAAGGCCAATATATTTCCTAAAAAGCAGAGAAAATAAAAATGAAATAAATAAGAGATATTTCTCTGAGTTACTAACTTTAGTCTTGTGTCTATTTTCTCTATCCAAAAATCTGTATTATTTATATTAAAATAAAAATGATTATATATTTTGACCCACAATTTTTATTATATCATCTTCTCTATGTTAGAGCAAAATTGCATATTTATTCTGGTATTTATAATCTTTATGAAGCTCTTTGTCCATTTTATTTCTCTCTGACTCAAATGTCAACTCAAGGTAAGCTCAAGCAAGATAAGGGTATTTGTCTTCCAAGCACCAGGGTATTGGAAGATTTTGTTTCTTCGATTGGGCCAATTAAACCAAACTTCTCTCTGAGGCTGCCTCAGTAAGTGACAGGTGTAACTGACTGGAGAACTATCAGTGGAGTTGCCGTCACACTTGAGTTATTGTCTTTTTAAACTACAAAGCAGCTGTAATCCAAATATCTCTTCCCAAAGTGAAAAGAAAGTTTTCAGGTTGTCAGAGGTAGGAGAGTGTAGCAGAGGAATGAGATGATTAGTATGTGCCCAATCATTCAAGAAGAAAACATTCTATAGATGCATTCTTCTGGAACATATCAAATATACAAGCAATTGTGATCAAAAGCATCCAAAGTTGATCTCTTCTGATGAATCAAATATACTCTGCAAATCTGAAGAATTGTTCCTGTTCTTTTTATTCTGGGGAAACCTGAGGACTAGTCCTGAACCTCGATTTTTACCCTGACAGCAATTGAGAACCAGATTCTAGGAAAAAAGGCAGGGAAATAATAAGTAAAGTTATTATTTGAAAGGTACCATGTGAGATTACAAAGGTATCCTACTGGGTTAACCAGTGTGGTTACCACTGACATATTATGGTTCTGAGTGATAAATACCCTCCATGTGCAGTAAATAAATACATCATTTCCTGATGTTTTCACTCTTTACTGCATGCTTATAGTATTTTTTTATAGCTTAGTTTTCTTTAAATTTTGGATATTAGAAATACCTAAAGTTGTAAGGTTAAAGGCATTGTACTTCAAAGTATTACTAACATGGTTGGTAACAATTACTAACAAGTATTACTAAATGTGGCTCATGCCACATTTCTATTGTTGGATTTCTGACAGACGCAAGTCTATTCCAATATTATTGGCTCGCCACTGGACACAGCAAACAGAACCAACTCTACTTTGGTGAATGACCACAGGTAGGCTTTGCCTTTCTGATGGTTTAAAAAAATTTGAACCAATGATAGAACTTTGGATTTAGTAAATACAAGTAAATTTGTTTGTTCAGCACAATTAAATATAGATAGGGAATAGGACAAGTCATGAAAGAGAGTGACAATGCATGTCTCAGAGTTGAAAAAATAAAATAATATATATGACAGTATGAATACAGGACAACAGATCTCCATATGAGATTTAGCTGTTTCCAGTTGCTTCTATTCCCAGAGGTATGTTTCTTGTCACTGCCAATACTTCATCATTCCCCTACTGAGGGTAAATCGCCAGCTCAGAAACACACACTTCTGGAATGAAGCCAGTGGCTTCTTCACACAGACACAAACTTACCCCTGACTCAGTCACCCCTACATCTTTCAAGCAGTAAGTATAACTGGCATTTGTCTCTTTGCTTCCTGTCAGATATTTAATATTAGTCTGTAATTTTGACCACCTGCCTTGGTCTACCATTTGGAATTAGTGTCCATACATATCCTGAGTCTCTTAATTTGAGACTTTTTATAAGCTCCATGCTGTACTGCTTTGTTCTTTATAACCTCAAGCTCTGATGTCACCTTGGGCACCTTTGTAGTCCTATAAGATCTGTACCAGGTCCATGAGGCCTCTTACCTAGAACTTAATGTATGCTTTCACAATGAATATAATCTCTATTTTACCAACTCCAGCTTTGGCTCCTGGTATCCTGATATGGGGAAGCATTTATTTGCTCTGTGTGATAATTTTAGTTGATGATGTTAACTGATCAGAAAGCATCATGTATCTCTACATTTTCCTGCTCTTGTTCTCTCCTTCTCTCCCTCTCTTCTTCTCTATCTCCATCTCCCTCCTCTATCTTTACATAACATAGCATTCTGTGCATTAAGTTTCTGCACACTTGATCAAGTATAGACAAATTAAATTGTTTTTACATAGAGTGTTCGGAGCTCCCCAAATGTCCACCTGGCATTATGCACAAAATTACAAGGGAATTTTTGTGCTACAAGGGCATTACCAGGACTCATGCTGTGCTGCACGTGATGATTTACTATGCCTACTAACAGAGATATGAATTTCTCATAATAGTTAAAGGAGAAAGAGGCACTCTAGATGATGGCTCAACAGCAGTCTCTGTGACTGTTTGCTGTTTAGCTATTTCTTTGCTGATAAGACAGAGTCTCATTCCATAGCACAGGGTGGCTTAGAATTAATCCTAGTCTTCCTGTATAAGGCCTTCACATCTGAAATTTCAGAAATATGCTATCATGCCTTACTGAAAAAGATACTCTCATATTCACACCTATTAGTTTTCATTGGTCTACTCAAACTTCTAAATTAAAAAAAAGTCCAATTCTTGAAGAATTTAAGGTGTCTATTTTGCATACTGAAGTCCTGATGATCTTTCTTCAACTTCTTTCTCTAGAAGGGAATCCATTCTGCAATGTCACCTATTCAACTGAAATTGGAATTCCAGGGATAGCCTTTTTGGGAAATTTTAAAAATAAACTGAAATAGAAGAGAGAAACATATTATGTCTCTTTACCATATTTAACTGCCTCATGTTACCAAAGAGAGATTATGCCCAATACTAACATGCCATGGTCTGGTATTCCTGTAGCAGAAAAATACACATAACATGAAAATCAAGGAGTACCATACCAAGATAGATAGGATGAATATGCCTTGCCTCTGCCCAAACATGAGAGAACATATAATTAAAATCTGAGTCTGTTAAAGTTCAGAAAAAAATTAATTTAGTGCCACAGAACTTTTCTAGGGTTATACTTCCACAAGGACTCTCTTTGTTTTAAAATGTTTCACATGATTTTTCTGCTTTTATAACCATTGTAGTTCCCAGATACTGACTGAGTCTACACCCTTTGAGCAGCATGTTCTGCTGCTTGGGCAGTTGAGTCCATAGCTACAAATATTTTCCCTTTATTTTAAGGAGCAGGACAATTCAGGTTCTATCATCAAAGGCATTGCAGGATGGCCTCTTATTTAACTATGATTTTCTCATATCTAAAACTGCAGAGTAAAAACAATAATGCAATAATGAGTACCTTAGTATTCACAGGGAAAACCACAACTCAAAGGCATTAAATAGTTTCATCCTAAATCATTTGGCTGATTTGTAAACAAAACCAGGTATATTTTGTCTTTCAATGCATTATGCTTTTTATCTTCAAACAAAAGACTGTGTGTGCAAAGCGAAGATGTCTATAAAATAAACCATCCAAATATTAAGAGATATAACAGTGAAGAATGGACAGGAAGAAATGACAATTTCTAGTGGCCCCTCAAACTCTACACCTGACTTATTTTCTTAAAGGCCCCAACCATGTTTCATGTGATATCATAACTTCTCAGG
Source organism: Apodemus sylvaticus (assembly GCF_947179515.1). Lineage (NCBI taxonomy): Eukaryota > Metazoa > Chordata > Mammalia > Rodentia > Muridae > Apodemus > Apodemus sylvaticus. The sequence continues at coordinate 9,584,738 of NC_067472.1, read as the reverse complement.
AAGTTATGATGCTACTAGACTCTGGGAGGTCCTTCCAGTTTATTACACCTAGCAGAAATTCTCTGCTTGGCTGCATCTGAACAGGATAGGGACTGACACAGGGCAGGAAAGAAACATCTCATGTATACTAAGTAATGAAAGCATGCATTCTGTGAGTTCTATACAAGTTATTGATTCTGTGAATACAAGTGGAACATCCCTTCCAAAATCCACGATGCATGATTAGCAATGAGTGCTTCTCATCTTCTCTGACCTCCGCCTGCTCCTCTTTTCCTGCTCCTTTTTCTACTTTTCTCCATGCTTGTCATTCTGCATTCTTTCATTTTTACTTCCTGACCATTTAAACATGTCACTTATGAGGTACTCTAAACTTGTGCTAATAATTTTTCTTACCTTACAGATTATTGAAAGATAAGACAAAAATAGTTTCCCTAAGCCTTCTGGAAGGAGACTCTTCAGAAATTCAAAAATTACTTTGGATGTCACTTTGTCTTGGGAATTTTAGGAAAAGGCAATGGTACCAAGTCAGATTTGACCTTGTGCGAAGTGTTCCATTCCCCTCACCTCTTATCACACAATAAGCATATGATTCAACTATAATCACTATGCTCATATTAATAGCATAATAAAAATCTTAGTTATAATATTCTCTAAGACTGCACAGAACAAACAAAAGATATGATTTGAAGTCAAGAAATCTCATTCAGAGCACACCCTGAGTTCCACACCCTGAAAGACAAATTCCTATTTTGAATGAGAGTCATCTGAATCACCTAAAAGTAATGTTAGTGGAGGTGAAGCAGAGAGTCTCCTTCAACACTCCTTCCATAGATCAAAGTAAATCCCAGACACAGGGTCCACATTCTTTCAAAGTGCTGAATCATATATTCCTGGTAATAGATTTTTCTCAAAATTAAAAGCTCCCCATTGGCATTCATTAGAACTCCTGACTTGGAAACATTGTCTGAATATAAATACATAGAGGGTCAACCAAGAAGCACTACACATCTACTTTGGGATCAGGAATTTCTTGTGTCTAGTGCTTTAATATCTTCTGATATCCTGCTAATTGTCCAAAGAGATAGGATTAGCATTTGTTTAGTGGGAAGAGGAGTGTGGATCTCCCTACTCTCATGCATCAGGATGATCCAATATACAAGGGCAGTGGGAACAGAGACGTCAAGTCGGGGTTCAGAAGCCCTGTGAGTTCATGTGGTGAATGACCACATCAGGACACACTTGTCAGCAGACAATCAAAT